>NW_027210740.1:257500-307500 GCF_029030835.1 Brachyistius frenatus
CGGATCTAGTGCGGCTCGTGTTCGGTTGTTTCACACAAGAGAGGAAAACGCTCCTAAGCAGCCGAGCGTCCATCAGCGGCTTCGGTCGATGTCAGTCAGACCTGCTGTCACATTTAGGCTCGCGTGCACATTTAGGACTGCAGTATCCCAACGTATTGACCCCACTGACCTTGGTGCGACCTTCAGATGAGGGGAATGAAGGCACATTAACTCTCAGCGGTCATTCAGAATCGATTGGCTTTAAAACCACCAATAGTCTGGCCGATTGTGTGATTGTCACTCAAATATATATATATATATATATATATATATATATATATTTTTTTTTGAATACTCGTGCTTTCATTTCCTCCTGCGTAAAGTTGGATAATGTCATTGTTTTTTTTCTGCAGTCTTTGCTGCTTTCATGTCCTCTGATCTCTGTGTTTCACCAAGGGGCGGATAAAACATTTAAACTGAGGATGTTCTTTAGAAATGAGGTCGACTTCCTTATAAAGTGGACATAAAGTTACATACGGATTTACAGTAGCAGGCACTGCTACCACCCCCCCCCCCCCCGGTGTTAAAAGGGTAGCAACATTTCTTGTAAAGTTTGTGCCGTAAACGTTGGAGGTTCACTGCAGCGTTTAAATTGTATTTACTCTGTAAATGGAGTCGAGAACACGGCGGGAGCGGTCGAACGCTGCTCGGGGAGCCTCGGGGAGGTTTTTAGAGTTTATTTCAACTTTATGATTCAATTATAGGCTTCTGTGTGGAATAACGTCGACCCGGCTGAAGTGTCCTCGACAAAGCGAAGACGCCTTCGCACCAGCGTAATGTTGAATGGCTGACCCTTTTTTAATTTATTTATTTAATTTTTGTTCTGACCTGCCCACAGTGTGGCAGAGCTGAGCGTGTCAGGCTGCAGGGATCAATCAGGTCGCATATTGCTATTCATTATGAAGCAGGGGTTCATTATCCCGCAGACCGGCGTTCATAACTGCAGAGGAAAAGTGTGAGCTGAATGCTTTCGCTGCGGAAATTGATTCTTTTCATGCAGTTCGGCGTCGTGTCCTCGGTCAGCGTCGGGAGTCTTTGTCCGAACAGAGGGACGAAATGAACGACGACGTACGTTAAAGTTGATGACAAAAAAACTCGCCGAATAGGAAAAATAACAACAACTTGTCGGCCTTTGTGGAATAAATAAATACAGAAACATTAAATGTAAAGTAAACAATATCTAGCAGCGGAACAATAATAAACCTCCCGTCGTGACAACATTAAGACGGCAAATCAAACTTTAACTGAATTCAACCATCTGGTAAATGGGGAATAAAAACAACATTAAATATTAGAGTAAATATTAAATTGAAAAATGTCAATAATGACTGTGGGAAGATCCAAAACTGAAGGTAGCGCTGAAAATAAAAGTCAAGAGATTACATTAATGCAGCAGTGAATCAAAACCAGCACAAATTGGTTTCTTTTAACTCCTGCAAGCAGTCAGCCCAGTGCATTGTGGGAAATGGAGGCCTTTCCAACAGGTGAGCTTCTTGGGGTTTTGTTTTTGTTTACTTAAACTCTCCTTTTAACTCCTTATCAGCTCTGTATGTTTTATATTAAAATTAATTAGTCATATGTTTGTGAAACCTGTAAAACTTCATAAATAGTTTTTTTCAATGCTGTGTCGGCGTTATTTAGTGCTGGTGTTGTATTAGATCCCAAATTATATGTTATATCGTGTGTTGGCTCTAGAAAATGCAAAATTTGGTACTACTTGCCCACGCGCTACGCCGACCTTAAAGTACACCTACGAGTCGTGAATATTTATGCTTGCAAATATTTCTGCGGACGCCATCAGAATATCTCGTGTGTGATATATGTAGTAATGCAACCGGGGGAAGCAGCAGTGGAGCAGAAAGTTTTGAGGGCCGATACGACTATTGCTCAGTCGTAGTAGGATGAGACATTATAAAGTCATATTGTGAACAATGCTGATGTTTGTAAGAGCAGAGTAATAGATTAAAACAACAACAACAACAACAACAACAACAGCGTACTGAACGGGGCCCGTTAAATCTTCTCTTTGGGCTTCTCGTCTGTTGGATTCATGTAAAACACTTTCACGCGGTAGCAGCTCTGACGGAGATCTCCACTTCCTCCACCGGCCGAACGCTCGCTGCGCTGTCGAGTCGAGGAGACGTTGAATCATCAGCCGGGAACTTAATTATAGCGAAAGGCTCATCCGACCTGCCCTCCAAAACCCGCCCGCCCTCCACGAACTGCCGTTCGGTTCCCTTTTTTGTTGTTGCTGGACTGTAGAAGATGATTTAACGGTATATTAATACCGACGGGTGTCCTGCTGGTGCTTCGGCTTTTTATTTATAATTTTTTTGGGTTTTTTGGGAGGATGTGTATCAAGGCTTGTAACATCCCCGGGGGTTGATGGAGGAATATTCTGCATATTAAGTTTTTAGTCACGGCGTGATTCACACATCGAACAGCACGTGCTCTGAATGTGATTTGTCTTCATAATTTTTTCCACTCTCTGTCCATTATTTCTCAAAAATAACATCTTTTTTTCTCGCTTTTACCAATTTCTGTCTGTCTCTCTCTCTCTCTGCAGCCTTCTTCTCAGTCTTTTTCTCCCACATGTAGGTCTTACCTTTTTTTGTTCCTTCAACCTCTTTCCCCTCTTTTTCCTCTTTTTAATCCCTTTTCTATTCGTTCTTTCTCTATCGCATATTTTCTTTCTTTCCTCAGATTTTATACGAGTCTCCTTTCACTTACCCTCTTAGAAAATTCTGCTGATGCTCTGAATTAAAATAATCATAGACATAAGAAATATATATACGGTGTACCAAAACTGCATTTGAATATGCTGCATTTAAGGACTATTTTAAATGTTAAAACTGCCTTAAATGATGTAGTTTTGTCATTTTGGTTAAGTGAAACAAGCTGTAAACGCAATTAACACGTTATGAAGTTATCAGCCTTTTGGGTGCAGTTTTATTTTACTAACAAATATCAGTCCAACTATCTCTAGTTTTAGCTCTCGTTTTGGTCTCCTCCACCTCGGCTGCTGTTCTCTAAAGAACAGGAAATTAAAAGTTGTTCTTAAGAGCTTTTTTTTTTTGGTTTTGGTAAAAAGCTGCCTGCTGCTGCTTAAAACAGTGACGGTTAGCAAAATGAGAAATAACCAAAAAAACACACACAAAAAACAAGCTCTGCGACGTAAACACCGAAATTGTGAACGTAAAAATAAAAAAAGAAAAAAAGTGGAAAACCTTTCATGGCGCTGAAGGGAAGTGCAGATTTGGGGGATAATTCTCCCTTTTCATGTAGTTTCCTTTGGTCCCTATTTTAATATTAAAAAAAATAATTGAATAGAAATTATGATAATAATAGTAATCATCAAAATGAAAGCTGATGTTCACATAACAGACAGAATAACAAAGTAAAAGCCGGTTGTTAATCAGGGCCTCATTAAAAAACATTGAATAGGGATTAAATTACCAGTGTGATGACTCACAGTAAATTCAGGATAATATTACGTTTCCATTAGTACGAGAACGGGTCGTGTCCTTTTCGCCACTCGGCCCCCGTTAGAGGCTTTAATGAGAAACATCTGGTACAGGAAGTGTTTACCGACCAGCCTAACAACCGTCGGGAAAAAAAGAAAGAGCGCTAGCTAAAGTTAATTAGCGTCGGAGAATCGACTGATCAACTTCATTTACGACACATTTTTTTTGTTTGTTGTTTCGTCTTTCAGATGTTCACTGGCCTCCTGAAGCACACGCCACCTTCGGCCTCCGCTGCAGCAGCCTCCTCCTCCTCTTCCTCCTCCTCGGACCAAAACAGCAACGCACAAACCACCGTCCCCACGATCCCGCGGGGACACCTGGTCGTGGGCCCCAAGGACCAGCTCCGCCTCCTCGCCCCCGTGGGCAGCACGGCGACATCCAATCACTGCACGGCAGCCGTCAGGCACTCCGGGGGAGCCCCGCGACCTCCGTCCTCCCTGAGCGAGGAGGACGATGGAGGCGGCGGCGGCGGCGGCGGCGGCGGCGGCAGGGTAAAGAAGAAACGGAAGAAAAAGGACAAGAGACAATGGGACAGAAGGGGAGCGGAGCGGGAGGAGAAGGAGAAGGAGAAGGAGAGCAGCAAACCAAAGAAACGAAAGGAGGAGAAGGAGGCGGCGACGGCGACGACGATGGTCACGCTGAGGAAGAGCAAGGAGCCCAAGGAAGGGAAGGAGCGGAAGGAGCGGCGGGCCAAGGGGAAGGAGGGCAGGAAGGAGGGCGGGGCCGAGCTGAGGAACGCGGCCGGCGGGAAAACGTCGTGCGCCGCGGCGACCGCCGGACCGGCCCAGACGCCCGTTAAGGTTCCCGGCAAACGAGGAAGGAAACCGAAGGTCAAAGTCCTACCTCCTGTACCCACAAATCAAGGTCGGCAGCGATGTCTGGATGGTTTTGTTTTTTCTGTGTGTGGTTGGTGGTTTTTGGGGATCGTTTTTTTAAATTTTTTTTTTAATGTGGTTAAGTTCTTTTGTTTTTAGGTTGTGTTAAAATAAAACAAAAGTTCAGCAATAAATCAATTGACAGAAAATCTACAAAAACAAAAAAATTATAATCTGTTTAATCTTGAATTGAAAGGATTTACTTCTTTTCTCTGCCTTGTTAATTCCATATCTTTTTGGTTGTGGACGAGGACTGCAATTTAAAGGCTAAATGATTATTCCATTGATTGAAAAAACATTTAGTGATTGAAATGATTCATAAAAAAAATGACCAACAAATCCTTAAAAAAAAAAAAAAAAAAAAATGGAGATCTGTTGTGACATCTTGAGTGTAAAAGAGGACAATGCACCACTAATACATTTTGTACACTAGTTATACTGAATTTGACAAAAAAAAAGTTAAATCTTAAAATTGTAAAAAAAAAAAAAAGATTTGCTTAAAATACATTAAAAAAAAATTTTTTTTTAGTTTTTAATCTTGACGAGTGTTCGAGCGGGAACGTTTCATCTGTAATTGGAAGGCACAGATGTCGACTGTTCTATTGTTAGATGTCCTTAAAAATCATGATCAGACTCGTCGGGACAAATGAATCCCATGATGATGTGATTGTAGGATTTAATTAAGACGGTGCCTGTGTGGGCGGCTGCATTAAGCATTCGATAGCTGAAAAACAAGATTGCATGCAAGAATTTAGGAAGTCCATCGGTGCACGTTTGAAAAATCACTAAGCGTTGCATCATTTTTCCCATATATATATATATATATATATATATATATATATATATATTATATGTATTATTGCACCAATTAGAAGCTCTTACTATCTTTTCTAGTCTTTGTTGTCATTTTGATTCGGACCACATGTTCCCTGCGGATGAATTGCCGCCATAATGTTTGAATTGTTGGCTCTCACCGTCATTTCTTAAACAACTAGTGGATGAATTCCTATTAAATTTGGTGCAGCTGTTTGGTGACACCCAGGTCCATGTTTACCTACAGCAGCGTGCTGACTTTTCTTGATTACCGCCATGAGGTTTCGGTGCGAAAGGTCTCGGCTGTTATCGGAGAAATTGCTATTAAAATTGGTCCGGACATTTATATCCTGCTCAGAATTAGTTTGTAATCACTTTGGGGACCACTTATCGAGCCCCGTCCTCAGGTCAGTGTTTGTATTTGTCAAATTCTTCAGCAGTGTTTTGTGTTTTGTGATAATTAGTGAACCCCTCTGGGAAAATAGTGACCTTACGGGAGCTTGCAATTTTTTTTTACAAAATGTCCATGATTTTTCTAAAAAAAATAAAAGTCCTTAACAGAAGCTCTTTCGGTCAGCAGCAGCCGGTGGGAAATCACTTCCAGGTTAACACACTAATATCCAAAATCCTCTCTCCGCCTTGCAGGACGTCCTTCGACCCAGGGACTCCACGCTAAGGTGGCGGGGCAGGTCCAGGCCGTCCAAAGACACGGCAAGAACCACGGCCAGGCCAACAGCAAGACGCCGGCCCCCTTGGCGCCGAAACAGAGGGGTCGCAAACCCAGGTGAGACGATCCTGACGGGGTTTAACAAATATTGGCGGAGACACCGAGAGCCCTGCAGAAAGGGGATTTAGAAGAAAAAGAAAGTGAAAGAGCGAGCGATACAAAAGTGGACACTGATGAAGAGAGGCAAGAAAAGGCGGCAGTAAACCTGCCATCTCTTTACAAATTATGCAACTCCTCTCTGGGCTCCTCGCTTACAAATATTTCACTTTGAAGCTATAATTTTCTGGAGTCACAAAATATGGGGAAGAGAGTTTTCTACAGACCCGGGACAATATAAATACACATCAGGATGAAGCTTGGACTTTATTTGGATTATGGAGAAACTGAAGAATGAATTTTCTTTTGTGTGTTGCTGAATATACAGGAAGGAAACTGCTTCTTATTCAGATATCAAATCACATTATTCTGTATGTGTGAATTCTCAATTTACTTCGTTCAGACTGCAGGAAAATCAAATTTGTTTTCTCAAATCAAGAAGGATTTATTTATTTGCGAGTCATTAGATCGGACCAAATGCGTCCGTCCAGACGTCACCAACCGATCTGCGCGCGGTTGCCGTGGCAACGACGTACGCGCAGCCACGCCCGCCTTACGCTGCTTTTTCCGACGGTTTATTTCGGCTTCTGTCAGTCGAGTCTCGTTATCGTTGTCGTCTTTATCTGGATATGAGAAAAAAAAATCTTATTTGGGCTGGCGGTCTGAACACAGCCTTAGAAACCAGCTGATGTATCTGATATAGATGTATTCATGGTTCACCTCGAACTTTTATCTTTCCATTTTCCGGTCGGATATAATAATAATAATAAAAAAAAACATCTCCAGGTTGAAACAGAAACATTACTTTAAAAAAATAAATACAAATAATGTGTCACTGTTGAAGCCAACCTTCTGTTTTTGGCAAAAGCCGACGCGGCGCTTCTTACCGAGGCGCTGCCAACCCCCTCGTGGGATCCTATAATTTCAATAAAAGCAGACACACTGACACACTGCTTGTCTAGTTTGCCGCAGGAAGAGAAGTTACACTTCAGTGTTTAAAATACAAAACAAAAAAACAGAGAAGAGAGAGAGAGAGAGAGACAGAAAAAAGATGTTTCTTTGATGGCGTAAAATGAAAATCTCTTTTTTTTCCCCCACAGATCGTCCTTCTTGTGCTCCCGTCTGCTTCCCCTCTGCAGCTGTCTCGTTTTTCTGTCTCTTCCCCAAATTGTTTGCTTCCCGCTCTTTTACTGTTGTTATTCCGGGTTTTTTTTTTTGTGTTGCCTGTCTCCTATTCGTCGGCTTTATTTAGAAAAAAAAAAGCTGAGCGCTGTTTTTTCAGGTGGAGAAATAGGAGCGCAGATTGAGGGCACGGTGACACATCTTTTTTTAGGCCCAGATATACTACTGCCGCTCTGCCTTCATACTCAAAGTTTTTTTTTTTTTTTTTTTTTTAAACAAAGTATTATTCCTTTCGATGTTTGGGTTATTGTTCCGTGTCGGTTTGACAGACAGATATCTTTTAAACGTATAATATTTACTGCTCATTGAATGCAGTGGCTGATAGCGGGGTGACTTTCTCCTACGAGTTTCATCCGTGTAAGTGGACTCATTACTACAGTTTACATTCTGTGTGCATCTCTGGGTTTTTTTCAATTCTCCAAAGCAAAGAATTTTAATTTTTGGGGGTAATTATAGACCACCGTAAAAGTGAAAACTCTAAATGATTATATTGAAACGATAAACAAAAACAACCAAACAGATGTTACGCGGAGACGCGACATGAAAACAAAACCTCAGCCGCGAGAACAAAATGAATGGAAGTCAGCCGACGGCGATTTATTTACAATATGTTCACACACAAAAAAAAAAAAAAAACACAAAAAAAGTGGACGGGAACTTAAGTTTACTTTAGTTGGTGAGCTAAAGTCCAAAAACAACAATAAAAAAAAACAATCCCACCGGCGTGAAAATAACCTCTAATCTAAAGCAAGATCGATAAAGGAAAACGCAAAGTCTCACCTCCCCGACTGACTGACCCAAAAACAATGGAAGAAAATGTCCGCTCGCGCCTAAAAACTCCAACTATAAACTGAAAAAAAAAACCTTTACAGACCCGACGCTTGCGTCATCTTTGGTACTTAAATAGGTTGGACATCATCGGAGCTTTTCTTCCATCAATCAGAACCCGAGCTCACACACTCACGTTTACATTAACGCCCACACCTGATGCACCTCACAATCATACGTTCCAAGCGAAGGATGAAGAAACGCTCATTCGTCACAGAAAATGGGAATACATTTGATCTCAAGCGGGCCGATTTGTTTGCGACGACGGTGATATTCGAGAACCCCGGTTGGACACGAATTGCGTTCAAATTTTTCCAATCTTTCTTCTTGGTTCTAATTGCGCAGCGAGTTATTCGTCGTAGAGAGATGCAGCAGATATCCGATAAAACAGCACGGCTTGATCTTTCCAACGACTGAATGTACTGTAGCTCTTCTAGCCGTCTCCACACCTGCTCACTCTCGGTTGAATAATTCCCCAAAGTCCCGATTGGCTTCATTACGTACTTCATATCAAAATAAACGGCGGAACTCACCCGTTCTGGTGATAGCGCTCGTTTTGAAATCACAGATGACATTATGACATTACATCCCCACTTTGTCTGGGGGAAAAAAAAACTAATATTTATAACATATTTGCGGGCCTAAACGGCAGCCTGAGTTATGAGCACATATCACTGGGATGTTTGCCCTGAGCGTGAGTCACCCGGAGTCATTCATGATCATTTCTTATTTTTTTTCAAATTGCTGACTCCTATAGTGTCACACAAACATGGTTGAGATATTTCCAGATTATAGACAATCTCCTCTACACAACTACGCAAAAGATATTTCTACTTACAATTTTTTGATGGTGAGATACAGGTAAAATTTCAGAAGACGATTTTTCATTCTTCTTTCTTTTCTTCATGTACAAAAAAAAAAAAAAAAAAAAAAAAAAATCTCAGTATTATCAAATTAAATGATGAAAGATTTAGAGAGCCGAGACGGTCCTGATAAAAAAAAAAAACAAGATATAGCGTGAATGGTCAGCCCCTAAAATGACCAAGTTACGAGCTTGAAAGTGAAGGTAGTGAAATATCCCCGAAACACCACCAGTGGGGGGGGGGGGGGGGGGGGGGGGGGGGGGGGGGGGGGGGGGGGGGGGGGGGGGGGGGGGGGGGGGGGGGGGGGGGGGGGGGGGGGGGGGGGGGGGGGGGGGGGGGGGGGGGGGGGGGGGGGGGGGGGGGGGGGGGGGGGGGGGGGGGGGGGGGGGGGGGGGGGGGGGGGGGGGGGGGGGGGGGGGGGGGGGGGGGGGGGGGGGGGGGGGGGGGGGGGGGGGGGGGGGGGGGGGGGGGGGGGGGGGGGGGGGGGGGGGGGGGGGGGGGGGGGGGGGGGGGGGGGGGGGGGGGGGGGGGGGGGGGGGGGGGGGGGGGGGGGGGGGGGGGGGGGGGGGGGGGGGGGGGGGGGGGGGGGGGGGGGGGGGGGGGGGGGGGGGGGGGGGGGGGGAGGGGGTTCGTTGGGTTAAACATGAGCATGTCATACACTCGGACGGGAAGTCTTGTCTTCGTGAATCACATTTCTCCAAAGATGAATGATGATGAATCTGCTGCGGAAGATGCGTCACGGCAGGACACGAGAAGAAAAGCAGAGACCGGAGTGACAAATGCAGATTGAATGCGTACGTCATGTCCGACTTTGTCGAGAGGAGGGCAAAGTTGAGTCCGGGTTACGATGCCGTCGTGCGGACGGGAGAAAGGAAACTGATGTTAAGAGACAGGAAGTTGAGTATCTCTCGGATTAAAATAGACATAAAAGTGGAGTTTTTATGATTGAACGAGGGGAATAATACATTGTTAGAAGAGTAGAGTGACCGATGTGAAGTCAAGGAAGGAAAATAAAGTAACCGATGAGAGGAAGGGAAGAAGAAAACACAACAATACAAAACATTTTTTTTTTAAAAAAAGGTAGTGGAAAGAAGCGCTGTCAATCACTGCTGTGTAAGAGAAAGCGATGGGCTCAGTGAGGATAAAAGGGAGGTGGAAACGGTAATGACATTAAAGAAAAGAGTTACAAATACGACAGAGGAAATGAGCTAAAACGAGAGCAGAGATCCTCCCGACGCGAGGAAGAGGACGCGACCTCGTGAACTTCGCCGAACTCGGGGGTCGTTTCCAGGTCCGGGGTCGTGTTCAGTTCAGATAACGCCGCTGACAAGAAGATTAGAAAAAGCCCTCGTGTGGCGCAGTTTTAATTCCATCTTAATCTGCCGCTTTGTCTTTCCTCACCGCTCACAGGAGTTTTAAGTACGAGAGAGAGAGAATACTATTCACTGGGACAGGAGGAGAATCTGTAATGGCCTTCAGACCACGGCAGCCGGTACAGTCGCTCTCCGCGGTTCACATGCCGGCTACACTTCCGATAAGAAGAAGGCGTCTTACTGATGGTTGTAAGTGAAATCAGCGATAGAAGGAAATGATCTCGCAGCCTGGAATCATCAAGTGATTTCCTGCCATTAATGTTAAGTGTGCCATATATGGTAATTAGTTTATTATTTATTTTTGAGCTTCGATGGTCTGATAAGAAGCAAAATACTTCACAAAGTACTTAAAGGAGTTTTCAAACAACACTGTCCTATTTGTGTTGTTTACGATTTCTGTTTTGTTTTGTGACTTAAAAAGTAAATATCTCGAAGTAACAAAATGTAAATATATTTACTGAACAATATGTAAATATATTCATTTAAAAGCGTACATATTTTTACTTAACAAAATTTAAATATACTTACTTTATTATTAATATGAATAATTGATATTCAAAACATTAGGAATGTTTGTTGCCGTATCATAATTTCATATTTACCGTATTCGTGGGAAAAAAAGTCGCCTGCAGTTCCTGAGCGAGATTCAGTAAACGCACACAGCGGGATGCAGTCCTGCTTTTTTTTTAATGTAAAAAAAAAATTACAACACTAAAAGCTTTGGAAAATTCATTAAAATCAATAAAATATTAATGCTTCATCTTTTTCACCCTCATGTAATTTATTTAAAAAAAAAAAAAGTTCCTCATGCTGTGAATGTAGATTCAGTCGGAAGTAATTACATTATTTTAATAAATGAGGCATTTTGTTATCTCCGGGTCGGTTATCGAAGGAGAGACGAGGCTGATTTGAGCCGAGCTCACTCGTGTGCGTCGGTGGGCGAGTGCATGACAAACTGTAATTACGTAACCCCGTGCAGTGCTTATTTTATTCGATATATTATTAATGCGAGTGGGACTGCGCTTGCAGACGGTTTGAGATGCATCTGTGAGAGGGGTCTCGTGAACGAAGGTCAAACGGGCGCCCGTTCTTTTTTAAATTTTGTTGTTTTGTTTTCCTGCCGTGTAAAAACAGGGCGAACTGACAGCGAAAACACTCGAAAGAAGCCGACGCTTTTGTACTCGTGGACGCTCCTGTGTTTGCGTCGCGGTTAAAAAAAAAAGAAAACGGACGCGTGAAGAGTCGTTGCTACGGAGACGTTTCACCGTCTCGTCTTGTAGCTTTTTGCGTTCGCCGTTACTGCCGGCATCAAGTTTTATTGCGGTAAAATACTTCTTGTAGTCAAGATTCATTAACATAATTCATAATTATTGATCTTATCAGAGTTTTTTTTGTTGTTATCATGACCTTCATTAACCACGTTGGACTTCGTCAACTTGTGGGCTTCAGGATCTAGTTGCCGATATCAGTTTTTTTTTAAAGTGTCTGTTCTACTTCCACGTTTGCAATCTTAGCATCTGGATTCATTTATTTTCTCAGCCCTTCTTTTCTGCTCCTGATTCGAGCTGGAGACAAAGCGTTTCCCTCCACAGCTCTAGTGGCTTTTTGTTGTTGTTGTTCTGCAGAGACTCTTGCGGTCACGCCCACTTTCATAGCGATCAAAAACAAAATCCATGAACGAAGCTGCGGATGACTAACCGCGTTTCACTGGGCCTGTAAGAAAATCATGTTTTTTTTTTTTTTGGTGAGTTTTCCTATGAAAGGGAGTTAATTAGGCTACAAATATGCAAATTAAATGCTTTTGCAGAGCCCATTGTAAGCCAGGAAACCACCCCGCTCTGATTTTCCCCGGCTCAAATTACCCGCCTTCACGTCGGTCCTCGAGGCCGGCGCGGTTGGTTTCGGCGAACCCGCCCCTCCTTGCCGATCATCAGATGCAGTGGCGTTGCTTTTTAATCCGTCCCCGGCGTAACTTCCTCAACCAGGCAAAAAAAAAAAAAAAAAAAACCACGCAACGATCCTCAGGGAGCCGTAGAGTTTTTCCAGCTTCGTGACTTGAGTGAGAAAAAAAAAACACGTCTGCGGCGGCGAGGCGACTCGGAGCTGCTGATTGCTCATCTGAAAATTTCCCTCCTTTTTTTTTTTTTCCTCGCAGAGATCCTGGCGCGGCGCCGGTGGAGAAGAAGAAGAAGGGGAAGAGGAGAAACCAGGAGCCGGCTGTCCAGGAGGGGGCGGAGAGCGACGACACTACCTCAATGTCAGCCCTCAACATGGGTGGAGAGGACAGCCAGGACCCGCTGGATAACGCGGTGAGTCGCAAGAATTTACAATCCTCACGAGCCCCCATCGAATCTCTAAGACCTTGTAGGACCGTGTTAATCTGTCGTACCTGGAGCTTCCAAAACTAGAATAGGAGGCGGGACCTTTGAGCTTTCAGGCTCCTCTTCTGTTGAACAAGCTTTGGGTTTGTCTTCCTGGCTCGCCTCCTTTTTAATTTAAAAAAAAAAATTTTTAATTTCATTTTTTATTCTTCCTCCCTTTTCTCTCTGATGAATGCGTGCGTGTTTTTGTTTTCGCCGTCTCTTCCTCTTCAGAAGCGGCGTTCGGGACGACAAGTCAAAAGGAGGAAGTACAACGAAGATTTGGACTTTAAGGTGGTGGATGACGACGGCGAGACCATCGCGGTTCTCGGCGCCGGTCGCATCTCGGCGCTCAACGCCACCGCTCTGGCGTGGCAGGCCGAGGTTTGTTCCTTCGTTGTATCCGGGTTTTTTTTTTTGTTGCATTTCTCTCATTGTCTTTTCATTCTTTTTCTCAGTTTAAAAAACGAACAATAGCTAAAATCTTACAAAAAAATTCCAAGTCTTGTTAAATCTGTTTACATTGTGAGAGGATTTGTTGTTGTTTTGATTTTTTCAATTAAAATCTCTCCCAATTTTCACCGAAACGTTCGATTGAGCGTTTGAACACGAAACCATTTCTACTTCAGCGTTTGACCCAGAAAGGTTGTTGCACCGGGTTGCCGGGGGTTACGTCCGCTCGGCTAAAGCCGCCTTGGAATAAATCTTAGTTTGTGTTCCTGTTGAATTATTGCAACGAGGGTTTCTAATATTTAGTTTGCAATCGTTTTGTTTGAACAGGGCGGGAAAACGTAACAACTCTCAACATGATGCAATGTCTCATAATCAGACATGATTTTGTGTTATGCCTTTTTTCTTCCTGGCGAATATCGCTGCTGCGTGAACGACAAACTCTCGGCCCCGACCTTCATCCCGCTACCGAACCCTTCTGTTTGTCTCCTTCCAGGAACCTCCTGAGGACGAGGCCAACATCATCGAGAAAATTCTGTCCGTCAGAACAGCGAAGAAAGAGGTGAAGAGCGAACACTGTTATATAAATATTATATTACAAATGAATAATGCTGTTTTTCTGAGTTCTTATCGTACCGATGTGTTTATATTTACTCCTGTCTCCTTCTCTGCCTCCGTAGACGCCGTCATCAGAGGACCAAGCAGAAGATACCGAGGAGTTCTACGTCAAGTACAGAAATTTGTGAGTTTCTTTTGCGTATTGGTTCATTCACACAAGTGCAGCGGGCGTTTGGATCGTTTCCTCTACGACAGCGAGGGACTTTCCTTGACCTGCTCGTTGCTTATTAGATCATCGAGATGCGTCCGAACCGACGACGCGCGGCAGTTTTTGATGTCGGGTCATTGGCTGTAATTGCAACGAGGCCCGGAGGTGTTTGTTTGTGCCGTCTAACTCGACACCACCGGGAGCTCCAACGTCTTCGGTCCGGAACCAAATATCACAACAAATATCGGGTGGATTACGATGAAATTCTATGCGGTTGTTACCACAGATGGTAAAGTTTTACTGACTTAGTGACTTTCTGACCAAAACTGTGCTCTCCTGACTTAATCCGGTATTAACGTGGGTGAGTTTCACCCTCAGAGAGCAAATAAAAGCACCGTCCAGAGGCCGGATATTTATTTGCTTGCATCTGTTTGGAGCGTTCGGTTGTGCACGTCCTCGGCAAGGTGTAATATATACCCACGTCCAGTAGGGGCAGTGTGGAGATGTGACGAGATCAAGGGGAAACTAAATGGAAACAAAAAATTATGGAAATACAGAGTGGGGGACGGTGTCGATCTCTGAATCTGTAAAATAGTGACCCCCCTCAATGGTCGTCATGTTTATTGTTTACATCGGGATGTTTCTTTTTGACGGTGCGCCCCCTGGTGGAGTCCTCCGGTAACACGCAGAGTACGGAGGCGAGTATGTGAGCGATAACGTTCGCGACGCAAACGGTCGTAAACGCATCATTCAGAAGCCAGTATATCTTCTTCAAGCTAATCTCTGAACCACCTGACTACGTCTCTGGCTTTTCTTCGAGTTGTTTAGCGTTTCTCCCGGGGAACTCGACTTTGCACACATGTCCCGTAAGTTGTTGTTTTAACCACGGTCATGTCGCTGAGTCAGTGAAGTGCTTCCCAGCACTCGCTGTTGAGGGAGCGCTTTTCATTCCCTCACTGAGCCTCAGCTCCTCCAGCCAGTCGGAGCATCTCTGGAGACCCTTGTTTTTTTTTTTTTTTTTTTTTTTTCCAACATTTTATGTTTTAAAAGCGGTCCTGCACAGACATACAGCGCTATTTTATGATTGTAATTAATTCCCCCGGGTAATGAATAAAACATCATTTGAGTTTAACCAAAGTGACTAGATGTGAAACCTTTACTTCTCCATTTAGAATAATGTATTCCAAAAATTCTAAAGTTACAGAACACTATTTGTGGTGTAAAAGTCGTCACTGTACATTATGCATTATCAAATGCACAAGTTGTTGCCGAGGTTATTGTAGTAACTTGGTGGTCTGAACACTGCGGTGACATTTATACATGTCCATTTATAGACTGTGGTTTATGGATCTAATCATGCACGTCAAACCGTTGCCATAGTAACAGCATTTGTTCTGCCGTCTTTCCCATCCACTATTCTTAAGGGTATTCTTTGTCATCAGACATATCACTGATTAAGACACCCTGATTAAGACTTACTGCATACTTTGCCCTGAAAATGCAGTGTTGTGCTTTATTTATTTATTTTATAATTTGTGGTGCAGAAAAATATGACCGATTTGTTTACACCGCTTTGCTTGATAGTTCCATTTCCTACATTCACAGCTTTATTATTGAGTTAATTGAAGAAAATAATGGTGTAAATGTTCCACTCCCGCCCACTTATAGCAGAAACCGGACTGCACCAGATGCCTGTCAATCAAAAAGACACACCCCTAAAAACACATCTTTTTAAGTCCCAATGTCCAATTATCGACGGGATTATTGTAAGATGGACCGCCAGAAAACTAATAAGACGGAGTGACTTTACTGAATGACAACAAAATCACTCGTGGAAAAAATATATTGACTTTTAATTTTATAAATGAAGTTGAATGGGAATCTATGGAGACGGAGTTTTTTTGTTGTTGCCGCCAACCCTCTAGTAGTACACGGTGGTATCGCAGTTTAAGGCCTCATTTTTCAGACCCGGAAGCTACGTCCACTTTTATATCCGGTGTTCCAGGTTTCAACCGTTTATGCAATTTAAACAGGTAAAATAATTTTACATACTCTTTTTTTTTTTTTTTTTTTAAAGTTCCTACCTTCACTGCAAATGGGCCACTCTAGAAGAACTGGAGAAAGATCCCAGAATCCACCAGAAGATTAAACGCTTCAGGACCAAACAGGCGCAGATGAAACACCTGTTCACCGAGGTAACCGTCACCGTCACCTACCGCCGATACCGGGTTCATCTTCAACCATTACCAGAGCCATTTCGGCCGTCACTGTGCGATTATTAAAATGTAAATGCGATGACTTAATGTGTGTAATGAATGGGCCGCGCTGACTAATAAAGCAGCGCTGCTGCAAAGTGTTGAGGGTGCTTTAAAGGTCACTAGGTTAACTCCGATATGCTGTTACCAGGCAACACGTTGACATGGAGGCATAGTTTGGCCTTTACTGCTGAATTTAATCTACGCTGAAGCGCACCTTGTCAGGCCTCTGTCAAATTTAGAAAAACAATAAATAAACAAAATTTTGACAGCCAAGAGACAGCAGAAAAGCAGTTCTACTCGTTTTCTATCTCTTCTATGATGAACAGCGTTTGTCGAAAATGTGGTTCCATTATTGCAAAATTTTTATTTTTATTTCTTTAGCTAAAAGCCAAATGAAGTTATTTATAACATTTATAACAAACATAAGTAATTAATTAACATCAATAATTAAGACAAATCAGATAGACTTGAAACAATTAGGATATAGATGAGCAGAAATTAATCCAAATAAATCCAAAATTAAAATTAAAATTGAGCCTTAAATGGAAAATGCAAGTGAGACTGAATATGTTTTGTTTTTTTAGGGGGAGTTTTAAAGACTCCCAAAACTATAAGTACCATAAATATAGAGAGGGGAAAAAAAAAATGGTAGAATAACAACTGTGCTGATAGATAAATAATTAAGTCTAGGGGATTTTTGTTTTAGGGAAATGATTTAGATTTTAATATATTTTACTATCAAACTTATCAAAATGTTGAAGACTGGTGATAATTTGGTGATCTCTCTTTCTCTCTCTCTGTTTTACTCTAGCCCGATGAGGACTTATTTAACCCGGACTACGTAGAGGTGGACAGAGTGCTGGAGGTGGCCGTTACCACGGATACCGAGACCGGAGAGGTAGGCGACACGTAAACACAGACGACCTCTCACAGCGGCGTTCGTCTGCTTTGAAAGCAGTTAGTCGTGACGCACGCACGCACGCACGCACACACGCACACACACACACACACACACACACACACACACACACACACACACACACACACACACACACACACACAGACAGACAGACACGATGTTGCTCTGCATGTCGTTGCAGGAGGTGACCCATTACCTCGTTAAGTGGTGCAGCCTCTCGTACGAAGAGGCGACGTGGGAGCTGCAGGAGGACCTGGATCCGGAGAAGATCAAAGAGTTTGAGGAGATCCAAAAGCTGCCGGCGGACCTCAGACACATGGTGAGCAAACGACTAATTGAAGACGAAGTACGCGTGAGAGGAGAATGTCTGCTCGGTTTGATGCAACGCTTTGACATAGAGGAGACGGCGGCGTCGCGAGCATCGATTAGTTTTCGAGGGGGGTCGGGGGCGGGGGTGGGCGGGGGTGTCTTTAGATGTCGGTGAGGCAAGAATAAGGCGCAACGCACCGTAAACATTCGTGGCACTTCACAACTGCTGGTTTTCAAAAAGGGATATCGTGTGATCGTTGAGATTTATGGCGGGATAGATTTACATAACACCCGCGTGAAGGGAAATGAGCAAAAAGGGATACGATTCCTGCGAATTAAAGCAATTATAAAAGTCTTTCGAATTTTAAAACAATACTTTGATGACACAGCGTGAAAACAAGTAAGAGGAAGGGGAACAAAGTATTTTTAAAAGTCAAAACTTCTGAAGTTTTGAACTTTACAGAAGAAAAACGAGAGACAAAGTTCTCTGATTGGCTCGTTTTGTTCCCATAGCTGAGGGTTATTTGAATTTCTTAAGGTTTGGAGATGTGGAGGGGAAATTAGATGTCTTGAACCATCTTGGATAAATATTTTGAACATTTTGAATAAAGTATCATAGAAAAAAGGGAGAAAAAAATACCCCGCATCAAACATCCTGACTTCATATTTCATCTTTTAAAACCTTCCAGACAAACCTTTATTTTCTGCCCACATCTCTACGACCGCTCGCTCTCCCTCTCACATTCACCGCTTCTTTTCCCGCCGCTAATGAGCGCAAACACAATCAGCGCGGTGTATTTTTCTTTCTTTCCTCTCAAGTTTTAACTCCCATCTGCTTTCTGTGTTTGTTTTTTGGAACGCGAAGCTGGAGTTAAAAAAAAAAAAAAAAAACGACACAAAAAACCTCGCTGTTAAATTCATGTCAGACATCTTCTCTACTTCATAATACTAAATACTAAAATTGCAGCAATTTTTTTGACTAGTCTCTTTCAACTGCAGTGCCGACCATGAGTGAGACCCTCGGTATAATAATAATAATAATCATAATAATCACTTATTATGGGCTGGCAGCACCAATCTGTTGCACTACCTATTTTATTATTTTGTCCATTCAGCCTCCGAAGTGACTTTACCCCTAAAAACTGGAACAACTCAGTTACCTCTGGTCTGATTCATCAGAGAGCTTTTAACATCTGAATAAAAGAATCTTTGTGGGAATAATTAAGTCCAGATAAATAAACATTTTCACATAAAATCTAATAAGTGCTTTTTAATAATCAAAAGTTTTTAATATACCCTTTTTAATGAATCCTTTTTTGTTTTGTTTGATATTTACCCGAAATTTAAAAGGTAAGTCGTTAATTAAGAGAAAGAACGAAGTACATTTGTATTTGTGTGTGTGTGTGTCGTAGGAACGTCCTCTTCCAGATAAATGGCTGAAGTTGGGGAACTCCAGAGATTACCGCAACGGAAACCAGCTCCGGGAATACCAACTGGAGGGGATGAACTGGCTGCTGTTCAACTGGTACAACAGGTGAATGCACGACCACACCGGAGCCAGGCCGAGGAAAAACAGCCACCGATGGCACAAAGGGACTTTTAATCAGAGTTATTTCAATCAGGAGGAGTGAACAGATTGTAGCTTTTATGACCAGAAGAATAGAAATGTGAAGAGTCGCTGACAATTAGACCCACTGTCGTGATGTCATCATATTTAAAGGGTGTGTTATTACTCAAATAACACAGAAATAAAGCAGAAAAAAAAATCAGTTCCACCGACCACAGAAACATAAAACGATTGAAACTAATTAAAGCAAATAAATTTGGACTTGGACTCTTTAATTACGCACCAGGACCGACATGGACGGCTGCGGATTCACATCTAAACAAAGCTTGCGCTTCAACACGTGCTGCAGTTGGATGTATGTTTTCCAGTTTCCTTTTTCTCGCCCACCTGCAGCCAGTAAGTTTGTATGTTGGTCAGCACAGACTCTTGCAGAGGACGTGGAAACCACGAGTTCGCCTTGAAACTGAGAAAAAAACCCAAAAAATCATAACCCTGGCACAGGGACTCGGTGTGTTTAGTGCCAGCGAGACGAGATGAGGTTTTTCAGGTGTTAAATCTACTTGAGGTCGACGGCGGACGAAGTACAGATGAGCACTCGACATTTCTCGAGTATTCCTAATGACATCAAACACACAACCTTGCTCCGGTTTCAGCCGCCAGGAGCTTCTACGACTCCGTTCTTATGAAGTCAAGTGCATTTCAAAAGTCCTAACCTCCATCCCGACTCAGCAGGTCTGAAGTCAGCGCTGCTTCTCATCTGAGACAAATTGCTGTCGGTGGAAGTGGTTCACGTAAAAATGTGGTGCAGAAAATCCCTCTGGCTTTTTTTTTTTCTTTCTGCTTAAAGGTGTAAAAATTTTTTTTTTTTTTTTTTTTTTTTAAATACAGAAAAACGTGCACGTGAAACGCATTTTCCCACATTTCTGCATCCAGTATTATGGAACTGGTTTCATATCCGGATTTATGGATGTACAAATGTGACTGCATGTTATTGCAGAAGCACCAATTGATATATTAAAAAAAAACTGCAGTTACATGAACCTTTTGTATATTTTGTGATTAGATTTGACCACAAATCAGTCTTGAGATCGCGATAATTAACGCTAATTAATGCAATCTCAGCAATATTTGCGGGAGCTTGCAACTTTGGGAAAAGTCTCTCACCCCCGTCTCTGTTTTAACTCCCTCCCCCCCAGAAAAAACTGCATCCTGGCGGACGAGATGGGTTTGGGAAAGACCATCCAGTCCATCACCTTCCTGTTCGAGATCTTCAGCATGGGCATCCGCGGGCCCTTCCTCATCATCGCCCCTCTGTCCACCATCACCAACTGGGAGAGGGAGTTTCGCACGTGGACGCGCATGAACGTCATCGTGTATCACGGCTCGCAGATCAGCCGGCAGATGATCCTGCAGTACGAGATGTTTTACAGGGACCCGCAGGTAAAGGTCGCCTTTTTATACCTCCGTTGCGCAAACGTAGTCGTCGCACGAGACGACGAGTCGGCCGCGTGAAGTCTTTAAATAGACCTGGAGATGTAAAAGTGTGGGTCGTAGTCAAGTCTGATTATCCTCTTTTATGAGTCGGAGGGCGTCTGAAGGTCGTCGAAAGTTTTACACGTTTGTAGGTCATCGTACGTTTTGTTCGCCGTTGCACCGTGTCAATTTTAGCAAAAACTTTGCTCAAGTTAATCACATTTTTTTATTTTACTTTTGTAATTCAATTTTGCTGCCATCTCAGTCCAGATCACATCAATGGGTTCATTATATTACTGTGAATTATTCTAATAGAAACTTCTGGCAGTGATGTGATGCACATGTCAATAAATTCATTTACTAAGTGAATAATTGTAGGCCTTGTCCATGCTGGTATGATGATTAAAAATAATATTAAATTGCTTTCTATATGATATAAAACATTCGTTCTCCACTGGTGAGAAATTATTAACCATTCAATTTTTTTCTCTCTACAATAAATAGAACAGTAAAAGACAACGTCTTCACACATTGTTAAAAAAAAATGATGTAAACAAAAAAAAGCACAACTACATATAAAATCCTAATGTAAGAAATTGGCAGACTTAATAATGAATTACATTCTTTTAAAACTAGTTTTAACTGGTCGTCAAGTTTCAGAGTCCTAAAATTAACAGCCTGAAATATGAAATAAAAAAAAAGCAGACTTATCTAGAAGGAAATAAAAATGCTGGAATGAGAGCGAACTATTGACGACATGGGAAACGTACTTCCTTCAAAGTAAAAGAAAGTGCAGCATTAGAAATTCCGTAAAGTTCAAAATAAAAGCTTTAAAACTTGGTTTTCTTTTCTTTCATCTGCGACCCACTCAAATGTCACCGCGAACCGAACCGATCATATCATATCACGACGATCGAAGAAATGTCCTGAAACATCTCAGATTTAATTGGTTTTGCTCTGTGGCAGATTCTGATATTATAAACCCGTCTTTTAATAAGTAGAAATGTCACAGGTTGAAGCTTCTCCCATTTAAAAAAAAAAAAAAAAAAAAAGTTTCTGTTTTTCTAAACTGAATATTCATTGGATTTTGGAGAAAATCCAAATTTCAGAAATTATTACTGTTGTCTAGCAAAAAGCTTAAAGGCTAAAGAACAAATTCCCGACATGAAATAATAATGAAAAAGGTACCAATGAAGAACATTTCATTCCGACGGCTTCAGCAAACTCTCTGCTTCTAGACGGAGGTGTTCAGGTAAATTCACTATTAATGCATCTGACGTGAATTTATCGTGAAGGCTTTGACATTTTTGAGACTCTCGAACAATTGACAGATTAGATTCAGTTTTTAACGAGTCCTTTCATATAATGTAGCTCAATGATGACTATTACTCTAATATTACTCAATAATAATATTTCCTCCCCCCTGGAGGACTTCTGCATCGCGGACGTGACCGACATCCATCGCACCAATTCCTCCTTTGTCTCTTTCCTTTCGTTGACTTCACTTCCTTTTTTGCTGAGCAGCGCCACCACTCGGCCACGAAGTGGTCCGCATCTCAGACAGTTTTCACAGAGGGACTTTTTTTTTTTTGTCGACACAGCTGTTTAGAGAAGGAGGCTTTCTTTCTCCTTCTGTCTGCTCGGTTTAAATATTCGGCCTTCGGGCTCTCCAGCGCTGCAGGTTGAATACAGACGAGCGTTATCGTTACGAGACTCCGTGCATCTCTGCGAGTTTTAAATTTGGCTTCCTGCAGGTGTGCGAGGTGTGTGTGTGTGTGTGGGCGGGGTGAGGGGGGGTGAATATTAACTCCGGTCATGCCTGATAAATTCAGACGTCTTGACATTTTTTTTTGGAGGCGTTTTGTGATTTAATTGAAAGTTGGAAAAGCGAACGCAGATGAGAAAATGTTTATATATTCACGTCTGAAAAACCCAGGTATGATGGGCTATATTTGTATTTGATTAAAGAGTAAAGGAAGCGGGCAGGAAGAGAGGCGTATCAAAACTTTTCTTAAAAGGTAACCCGTTGCTTCTCTCGCAGGGAAACACGATCCCGGGCGTGCTCAAGTTTCACGGCTTGATCACCACGTTCGAGATGATCATGGCCGACTGTCCCGAGCTGAAGAAGCTGCACTGGCGCTGCGTGGTGATCGACGAAGCTCACCGACTGAAGAACAGAAACTGCAAACTGCTGGAGGGGCTCAAACTCATGAACCTGGTCAGTCCGTCCGTCCATCCGTGGTCGTTTTTTCCAATTCCGTAGAAAAAGCATGTTTTTTTTTTTTTTGTTTTTTTGTTTGTGACGCTTCTGTCCGTATTCGAACAGGAACACAAGGTTCTGCTGACGGGAACCCCTCTGCAGAACTCAGTGGAGGAGCTGTTCAGTCTGTTGAACTTCCTGGAGCCGCTGCAGTTCCCCTCTGAAAGCGCCTTTCTGGAAGAGTTCGGGGACCTCAAGACGGACGAACAGGTGCGTTTCATGTATTTTACCTTCAGCACATTGTAGACTTTTGTCTGTGCTGGAGGGCTTTTATTGTGAAAAGCAGTTTTGTGTGTTTGTACTAACTACATGCTATCATATTTACACTCTGCATTCACACTTGTTTTTATTTGCGTTGTGATTCTTGGACTCTTTTTTTCGTATTTTCTCCCAGAAAAAGATAGAAAAGATTATTTTGAAAAACAAAACAAAAAACACTTTCATTATAGACCAGAGATTCCCAAACGTTTTTCCTATGAAGGGTCCAAATTTTAATCTGGACGGTGGGCCAAAAATATATATTCATTTCATGTGAAATTAAATTTTTCATTAAAACAAGATATATTTTACAGAAAATTAACATTCTAAAATAAAATGTCAGATGAATTAAAACTCCGCTCTTTAATGTGCTTAATAGTGTTTTTGTTATTTTTCAAAAATTGTCAAAAACACAGCATTTTATATGATTCTTTTTGGGAGAATTAACACTGGCTCATCAAAGGCTGTGATGGGCCAAAAAAACAACAAAAAAGTGAGGGCCAAACTTGGCCCGCGGGCCCCAAACCGGGCCCCTCTGATATTGACAAAGAGGAGTGAACACATTTGCATTCACGTCCCGCTCTCGCCGCCTCTATTCGCTCCAACAGGTGAAGAAGCTTCAGGCCATTTTGAAACCCATGATGCTCAGAAGACTGAAAGATGATGTGGAAAAAAATCTGGCGCCTAAAGAAGAAACCATCATTGAGGTAGGAGACTTGTATTTCAGCGTTTGATATAAATATAAAATATAGATGTTAAGCGACTTAACTTTTTTGTTTTTGCACATTTTATTTTACTGCTCACTTATTCTTCGCAGTGCTGGAAAGGTTTTGTTTTTAATCTCACTCCGTTCTGTTTCGGCTGAGCGATTCGTGGAATATTTCGGCTACAATAATAATGAGTTCAGTAATTAGACTTGTTTTTATCAGAATTATCTGTCTCGAGTCCGTCTTAATCTCTTCAGTCACCATTCCGGAGGAAATTAAAATTTAATTATGAGCTAATTAAAAGGAACAAATTGAAGTTTCAGCACTTGAGCAGAGAAGATCGCGGGTTGAAACCCCGAAACCACATTCGGGTGGGCTGTGATGATGTTGCAAAACAACTCTAAAACACGCCTGTAGGTGTGAATCTGAAAGTGTTTGTGTCCACGGTGGAAGGATTTTATCATCGTTTTACTTTGTAAAACTGTCGCAGAGCTTTCCGTGTGATTAATTGTGCCGCATTAATTACATGGCGGCAAACAACAACAAAAAAATCTGCTAAAAAATGTGGCCGGTAGAATTTTTCAGACTATAGAAAACAAAAAACACGCACATATGATAAGATGATCAATGCAATTTTCCGAGGTGTCGACGTAATGACGTCACACCGTTAAATGAGAGTAAGTGCTTCACAGCGGCAGGCTCAGAGAACTGAGAGATCATTTTTAAGTTTTGCTTTTTTTTCTATATATATATTTGAAGGCATGCTGTTACTGTTAATGCTGACATAAATCTACAACACTTTTTTTTGTTAAATTGTCAAAATCAATCAGATATTTTTCAGTATTTTGTCATATTGTCAAGAATATTGTTACAGCAAAAATACCCAGATATATCCTGATATTATTTTTATATTATTATAATTATTATTATTATTATTATTATTATTATTATTATTATTATAGGTGGAGCTGACCAACATCCAGAAGAAATACTACCGAGCTATCTTGGAGAAGAACTTCTCCTTCCTGTCCAAAGGAGCCAACCAGCACAACATGCCCAACCTCATTAACACCATGATGGAGCTCCGCAAGTGCTGCAACCACCCCTACCTTATCACCGGTACACACACACACACACACACACGCTGTCATCCATAATTTATAGACAGACACTCCTCTCTCGCTCTGTCTCACGCCTGACCTCATTATTCCCGGTTCGTATGCGCACCTCCTGGATGACATATTAACGGTCGTGAGCAGTTTATTGGCTTTTTATAATTAGACATCATTTCACAACAGTAACATGTTCTCAACCAACGGGAAGTCGAAACAACATGGGATGTTGAAACAGGGGTGTTGAACGAGCGATAAACAAACACGCGTGTGTTCGAGAACACGGAAATGTTCTTTTACTGTGAATTTTTGAAAACGCCAACTATCGCTTAGTTAATTCACTGTAAATGTCGTTCTGATGTTTTTTTTTCCACTTAAAGAACTCTAAATTGTGAGACACATTAAGGTGAAAATAAGAAAGAGGAGGATTTTTTACAAATGTAGCTCTCGAAAATGAAGTCGAAATCATGAAAAACAGCCAAAATTTCAAGAATAGAGTTGAAATTATATTTCCAAAATAAAATTACATTTCAAGAGAAATTCTGTCCCTTTTAGCACATAAACACAGTTTGGTAATAAGTATCAGGCCAAAAAAATTGCATCTATTCAGAAGTGAAACTGCACGAACTCGGAGGAAGTGGCCGCACTCGTGCAGAACCACATAGCTGGAAATAGAGGGATGCGAGGGTATCCATGGTAACACCTGCGCGCAATACAAAGAGGAAATGTGGTATCAGAAGCCACAAAGATTTGATCCAATTTCATTTATAATATAATTTCAACTTTATTCTCCACTTTAAGAATTTTTTTCTTGTACGTTTCACCTTTTTTTTATCAAACGGCAAAATGAAAAAGAAAAAAAAAAATCCTCCTGTAAATTTTCTTTTTCAATATGGGCCAAATTCACCGTCGTAGAAAGTGAGTTTGAAAAGCACTGAATATATATTAAAAAATAAGAAAAATCCACCTGAACTCGCCTTTCTTTACCTTTCCTCTCAGGAGCCGAAGAGAAGATCCTGGAAAGCTTCAAGAAGTACCACAGTCCGGACGCGCCGGACTTCCAGCTGCAGGCCATGATCCAGGCGGCCGGGAAACTGGTGCTCATCGACAAGCTGCTGCCCAAATTGCTGGCCGGGGGACACAAAGTCCTGGTCTTCTCCCAGATGGTGCGCTGTCTGGATATCCTGGAGGACTACCTCATACAGAGACGGTGAGGGGGAGGGAGAGGCGGGTGGGGGAGGGGCAACGAGTAAACCTTATTATTACCTTATTTTTCTCTTTATTTTTTGAGAGAAGGAATATCCAAAGCTAGAATAAAGAGAATTGACATTTAAAATAATGTGATGCAACATTTGTCTTCGTGTGTGTGTGTGTGTGTGTGTGTGTGTGTGTGTGTGTGTGTGTGTGTGTGTGTGTGTGTGTGTGTGTGTGTGTGTGTGTGTGTGTGTGTGTGTGTGTGTTTTTTTTTCCTTCCCCGCAGCTACACGTACGAACGCATCGACGGCCGCGTGCGGGGGAACCTGCGGCAGGCGGCCATCGACCGCTTCTGCAAGCCCGACTCGGACCGCTTCGTGTTCCTGCTCTGCACCAGAGCCGGCGGGCTGGGAATCAACCTGACGGCCGCCGACACCTGCATCATCTTCGACTCCGACTGGAACCCCCAGAACGACCTGCAGGTGGGCGAAAAAACAACAACAACAACAACAACAAAAAAACAACAACCTTACAAAAAAATACGAGTAGAATATCAGGCTGCTGCAGGAATGAATCCGTGCCGGCGTTCGCACCGTCTTTGGGGACTCGTCGACAAAACGAGCGCTTCAAAGGACGACGTGAATAATGAAGGGAACGTGTTCTGATGTGACGCTCGTTTCTTCATCCTGTCAAATATCAAACCGCCCGATTAGCTCCGCTATCCGACTGGTTCCCATTGATCTACTTCCTGTTTAATGGTTGTGACTGTTTTTTTTTTTTTTTTTTTCTATCAGGGGACTTTGTTGTCTTTGTTGACGTGTTAAATGTTGAATATATTATCGTACTTCGTGCCGTGCTGCATTTAGCCGGTTAAATTTGCAGCCTAATTAGTCGCTCAAGTTCAACTGCAGGAGACCTTGATCTTGCAGAATTTTTAATAAACTTGCTGTCAACTCCTAAAAAAAAAAAAAAAAAATAATAAATAAAATGATCTTTTCTTTAAAAAAAATGTTGGGATAATAACCGACAGAAAGAGTTGAATAGACATTTATTTAAAAAAACAACAACCTGCTTCCGATTGTTATATTGATAATATAAAAGGATTCATCTTTATCACATGTAATGATGGAAACTACTTAAAGATTTTGTCAAAAACAACTTTGAAAAGTATTTTGATGTTTTTATGGCCATAAAAATGTATTACAGTGAGATTTGGCTTCAATATTAGGGCTTTTGTTTTGGGAATTAAAATTTGTATTAGGTTTTGAAAGGTTTGGTACATGACGTACATATATTATTGTTTTTAGGATACAGTAATGCATATTTGTTTTATATTATGGAGGTAGACTCCAGTACATAAAGAAAAATAAACAAATGAATAAAACCCAAAAGGAAAAAAAAAAAAACAACGAAACAAGTAGAAAACACGTCACACACACGTATATCCTCATAAATGACGTCACACCTCAGGATCACATCGTCACAGAGATCATTTATGATTATTCAGACCCATCCGTTTCCATGGAGATGCTCCTCCTTCCTGAATCGCCTCTTATTCTACTGAGCATCAACCCGTTCTTATTGCGCTTCCGTTGCCTTCCAGTCTTAAAAACAAGGTTGTTGTTTTTTTTAGCATCATAACATAACAGTTATGCTAAATTCATCTTTTGTTACAAACATTGTGAAAATCTGACATATTTACTTTGATTAAAAAAAACATTTCTTCAGTTCATTCATAAAAATAAAAAAAAAGGGGAAAAAAAGCCTCCTGAAGTATTTTGCCAATCCAGCACTAAAATAAAAACGCTGATTAAGCTTTTTTTTTTTTTTTTTTTTTCACTCGTTCTCAGGCTCAGGCGCGCTGCCACCGGATCGGCCAGAGCAAAGCGGTGAAAGTCTACCGGCTGATCACCAGGAACTCGTACGAGAGGGAGATGTTCGACAAGGCCAGTCTGAAGCTCGGCTTGGACAAAGCCGTCCTGCAGGACATCAACCGGAAGGGAAGCCTCAACGGGGTAACGGACGACGTCTTAAGATGAGACGCCGCGTGCGGACGGTTTCCGACGAGTGTAATTTCTCACGCGTCCCGTCTTGGCAGGTGCAGCAGCTGTCGAAGCTGGAAGTGGAAGACTTGTTAAAGAAAGGAGCGTACGGAGCGCTGATGGACGAAGAGGACGAGGGCTCCAAGTTCTGCGAGGAAGACATCGATCAGATCCTGCAGAGACGGACGCAGACCATCACCATCCAGACGGAGGGGAAAGGATCCACGTTCGCGAAGGTGAGAATCCTTCAAAACATGGAAATTGTTGTTGAGATCGAATATAAAAGAGACTAAATATTTGTTTTTCTGTCCTTCAGGCCAGCTTCGTCTCATCCGGGAACAGAACCGACATTTCTCTGGACGACCCCAACTTCTGGCAGAAGTGGGCCAAAATCGCCGAAGTGGAGATCGACTCCAAATCGGAGAAGGTACTTAGATTTAAAGAAATGAAAACAGACAGAAATAACGAGAGTTACAAAGACTGAGGAGGTGTAAAAAAAAAAAAGAAGAAAAAAAAATCACAGAACTGACTGAAAGAAAACGGAAAGAGAAAAACCAAACTGAGAAGTAAAAGATGAAAAGCCTTAAGCGCTGATGAGGAAATTGATTTCTATCCAGCTGAGGCAGAGTGGAGGAGAAGGAGGATTATTAGTGGAGTGGATGTAAAAAAAAAAAAAAAAAAAAAACGAGGTGCGGAACAACATCAGGCAAAAATGGATTTGATCCAAGTTTGAGAGCACAAGATGGAGGAGAGGAAAAGAAAGTAAACGAAGGCAAAATGAGGGAAGGAAGGAAACGCTTCTTTTTGCCTCTCCTCTCCTCTCCTCTCCTCTCCTCTCCTCTCCTCTCCTCTCCTCTCCTCTCCTCTCCTCTCCTCTCCTCTCCTCTCCTCTCCTCTCCTCTCCTCTCCCCTCCTCTCCTTCCTAACAGATGGGATGCCTTAATGACTGAAGCAGATTGCAATCCAAACACTGCTAGATGTCTTCAAACATTATATATGTGTGTGTGTGTGTGTGTGTGTGTGTGTGTGTGTGTGTGTGTGTGTGTGTGTGTGTGTGTGTGTGTTCACCATGACTTCATGCCTCCATTCTCTTAATACCTGAAACCAGTGAATCGTTTTGTGTTTTTGAATTTTTTTTTTTTTTTCTGTCTGTCGTGTCCTTGTCTTATGAATAAAACGCCGTCATACGTCTCCTCACCTTCATCTTCATCTTCTCCATCTTCCTCTTCACGCCTGAACGACCTGTTTTCCGTCTCCCCGTCGCAGGAGTCCCTGGTGATCGACACGCCGCGGGTAAGGAAGCAGACGCGTCACTACAACTCCTTCGAGGACGACGAGCTGATGGAGTTCTCGGAGCTGGAGAGCGACTCGGAGGACCGGCCCTGTCGGACCCGTCGCCTCGGCGAGCGCAGCCGGCGGTACCTCCGCGCCGAATGTTTCCGGGTCGAGAAGAACCTGCTCATCTTCGGGTAGGACCGGAGACTCTTCATTCACGCACGGTGTCCCGTGATCATGTTTTGGTACACAAGTGTCAACTTCGATGATTTAAAATACAAAAGAGCAAAATATCTCTCTTATGGAATTTACAAAAAAAGTAAAAAATGAATCTGGTTCTCATCACACAAGTATCAGGATGATGCACTCAAAACGGCCCCCCTCCCCCCCCCCAAAAAAAGGAAGTGTGAAACGCTGGAACACTTCTCCTTTTGTTTTTACCCGAAACGTTCTCCATCTTGACTACGTGTCGAGAAAAGGGGGTGGAGCCACCGAGTTTTTTTTTTTCTTCAAATTAAGCCATCTGAGGAAGCTGCAGCGAACAAACGTGTTCTTTCTTTTGCACTTCTGCACGCCGGACGGAAATAACCAGCGTGTTTATCAAGTGTGGTTAAACAGAGGAGCACGAAAACACCGTTGATTTCTGGGTAAAATATTTGCTGAATTTTCTCTTCCTTTCTCCGTCCTTCGCTCCCGTCTTCTCCAGTTGGGGTCGGTGGAAGGACATCCTGAACCACGGCCGCTTCAAATGGCACCTGGCAGAGAGAGACATGGAGGTGATCTGTAGGTGAGTATCGCAGGAGAAACCATCAAATGTCCCGATTTATACAGTGAGATTTAACAGCAAAAAAAAAAAAAAAAAAAGTCTTCATATTAATGAATTACGTGTCCGTGAGACATGTACCAGTAAAACCTCCCTGTGTTGTTGTGGTCACGCAGGGCTCTGCTGGTTTACTGCCTGAGACACTACAAAGGCGACGACAAGATCAAGAGCTTTATCTGGGACCTGATCGCACCCACCAAGGAGGGCCAGGACCAGGCGCTGCTCAATCACTCCGGTCAGACCCTCCGCCGCTTAGTCGGCATTATCTGCATCGTTGTCGTTCAAAGGTCAAGGTCAAGGTCACCGCGACCTCAATGCTACACGTTGTTGTGAACATGAGATCTCTGGAACGCCCTCGATGGAGCTCCTTCGAATGTGACACAATTGTTCACTCGGCCTCGAACTTGAACTGGCTAGGGCTTGGTGGTGAAAGGTCAAAGTTCAAGGTCACCGTGACCTCATGCCCCTCTCATCCGTCCGTCCCGTTCCCGTGAGCGCAATAGCTCAAACAACGCGTCGAAGAAATTTCGTGAAACTTTGCAAAGACATTCACTTGATACCAACGGTGACCTGATAAGATTTTGGTGGGCAAAGGTCAAAGGTCAAGGTCACTGTCCTATCCCAACGCAATATTTCAGGAACGTCTGGAGGGAATTTTCTTTTCAAATTTGTCAATTGTTTTCAACATTTTTACTCAAAGCTAAACTGATAAGATTTTAGTGGCCAAAGCTCAAAGTGATATCTCAGATTAACAACCGGTGAGCTTTTCGCCATCTGCTGTGTTTTATGCACTTAGATAAACATAATCCAAAATAAATTTGTAATGTAATGTAACTATTTACCCATGAACCATAAGTTATTTTTTAATTTTTTTGTTGTTTTTGTTTCTGTGTCGCAGGTCTATCGGCTCCGGTTCCTCGGGGCAGGAAGGGGAAGAAGCTGAAGACCCAGCTGAGCGTCTCTGAGGTGAAGAACGCCGACTGGCTGGTCCACTGTAACCCCGAGGTGGTGCTGCAGGACGAGAGCTACAAGAAACACCTCAAACAACACTGCAACAAGTCAGTTCACTAGCTCTTACGCTAACTCAGATTAGCATTAGATTAAACATTCATTTATTCCCTGAGATTCTCTCCCAGAAACGTCTTCACTAGTTTGTGAGATGATGACGATTTTTTAATCTTTGATCATGTCTTATTTATGAGCCACACAACAACAGTTTAATTCTGACCTCATTAAAATGAGTTTTTTAGGGACAGTAATTGTCTATTAAAGCTTTTATTGTGGTGCATTTATAATTCATAATCCATATAAAAAGTTCAAACCCTCCCTCCTCTTTGTTTTGTTCCTCGACAGGGTGCTGCTGAGGGTGCGGATGTTGTACTACCTGAAGGTGGAGGTTCTGGGCGAAGCTGCCAATCAAGCTGCAGAGGGGATATCTGCCAGGTAACGGAGCAGCGTCCTCCACTGATCACATGCTCGGTTTTATATGTTGGTAAACTATTATTCATTCACAGATTTTTTATTTTTTTTGGGGGGGGTGTTTTATCCTCCTGCTTGTTTAAATGTTTTTTATCAACTGAACGGCGAGATGTCAAAATGTCATTTGATAGATTTCCGACTGACAGTTTTTTTTCCGGGATGTTCGGTGTCCCGACTTGACACTGACTGACAGACTGACTTGTGTGTGTGTGTGCGTGTGTGTGTGTGTGTGTGTGTGTGTGTGTCTGTTGACAGCAAACTGGAGGTGCCGCTGCCTGACATCGACTACATCGAGATCCCGGTGACGTGGTGGGACGCCGAGGCTGACAAGTCTCTGCTCACCGGAGTCCACAAACACGGTGAGAGCCGTCAGAAGGATTTCTGACGAGCGCTGTCGCGTGACAATCGTTTTTCTCGTCGTGATTTAGAGACGATTCAGTTCTTAGTTGTTTACAAGACGATTTTTACAGCTCGACATCAACAGCTTGTCAGCATTTTTCTTAGATGCTGCGTTTGAACAGTGATTCAGAGAACAAACATGGAAGGCAACTGTTGTTTGTTCGTTGTGCTTAAAGCTAGAAATGGCATCAGAAACACTCTCGTGTGTGTGTGTGTGTGTGTGTGTGTGTGTGTGTGTGTGTGTGTGTGTGTGTGTGTGTGTGTGTGTGTGTGTGTGTGTGTGTGTGTGTGTGTGTGTGTGTGTGTGTGTGTGTTTTAACGACGTGTCCGTCTGTCACTGTTCGTCCTCCGACAGGTTACGAGCGGTACAACGCCATGCGGGCCGATCCAGACTTGTGTTTCCTGGAGAGAGTCGGGATGCCGGACGTGACGGCGCTGTCGGCCGAACAGGGAGGAGGGGAGGCGGCCTCCGACATGACGGACAGGTACGGGACGCACACGTTTACACGCACACGCGACAAGAACCGAGATAACTCGCACATTAGTGAATGTTAGCGTACGTTAAAATATATCATTTACACGGACAATCACACATTTTCATCCTTTTCAAATTGTCTTTTTTTTATGTTTCTCTGACAGTTTAGTTTTTAAATGTGAATTGTTGTAAATTTGATGTTTGATAATATGATTCAAAATATTAATGAAGACTTTTAACCAGGTTTTAACTCAGAAAGCCTTTTCAGGAGGCCGTAAAGCATCGACTTACCTCGAGACCTTCAGGGTCACGGTTGATAAAATGCGTCGGTGGGCGTGTCTGTTTGAGTGACAGGCCTGTGGTGCAGTCAGGTTACGGCAATCGGTGGGCGGGACGAAGCACCGCCGGGTTTCCAGTCCTATCGAATCAGATCCACCGCTAGCTCCTCCCCCCAGCTCGTGCAAATGTTGAAAAAAAAAATCATCTTTTCATGGTCTAAAAGTCTGTATTACACATGTTATTTAAGTCTGGAGCGATACGGATGGAAACCGCAGCATCGCACAACCTCGAAGGGCTGATTGTAATTTATTTATTGTTGATAGTCGCAGCAGGCGCCAACACGGGTGCGAAAAAACCCGCATCCGACGGCGTGTCTGTTTTCCGTCGACGCCGCCACCTCGCTGCCCACGCTGCCCGCTTTACACGCAGGGTGCGAAGAAAACACACATACATGCAGATCAGAAATTGCGAATTTTTACCGCTGGTTTCACTGCACTCGCAAGTCTTGCGAGAAGAAGCGACAGTGGGGAATCATTTTTTTTTTTTTTTTTTTTTTTTTTTTTTTAATAGCCAGAAAGGAATAAGTGACAGAAAGAGAGAGAGAGAGAGAGAGAGAGAGAGAGAGAGAGAGGAGTCAAAACAGATGACAGAATAAAAAACGCAGTGTGGGAAAATTATTTTCTGGGTGCTGCCGACGCTCCGGCTGATGGAAGCGGCAAAAAAATAAATAAATAAAAAGAAGAAGATGAGAGGCGTGTGTGCTCCGATGGTGGGGGAGGGAGCTTTGATCCTCTTCTTGAAGGTAATTGAAGTTGTCATCCGCTTTGTTACCTGTTGGACCTGCAGCTGCTCTCAGCTCAGCACGGCGGCGCAGAAGATTCCTCCGGTCTCACAATGTTCGCTCCGCGGGGGTTCCCAGGTTTTCGGGACAGGATATATAAAAAATTTAAAAAAAAAAATCTAAATAAAAGGAAACAAAATACACTGAGGGTTGATGTTACGGGGGTGATATTGCGGCGCCAGGAATGCGGCTGCACCGGAAGTCGAGCAGTTGTCGGAAAAAAGTGTTTTGGGTAAATTATTTTCTTTTAATTGCTGCCCGAGGAGTGTTTATTTTTTATTATTTTTTTTTTTTTATATTCTGTTAAATCCACACTCGCAGCGCAGGAAGGAGTTTTTTTTTTTTTTTTAGAAAACAGATGTGATAGCCATAAAAGTTTTGAAATGTTGACTACAGAGTCCCGAGAAAAAGAGCAAGTCGTACCGCCGTGGACTTTTATTTACAGCTTCTCACCTCTTGTTCGTTGCCTTCTTTTCCTTTTTTTAATTTTAGCGTGTGCAAAACCGAGGAGGCAAAGGACGACGCCGAGATCAAAGCCGACGGAGGAGAGGACAGAGACGAGATCAGCAAGGTGAGAAACGTTCTCCTGACACGGGACATCTTCACTCCACAGACAGCCTGTCAGTCGATAACATACTCTTTTAATGTATTATAGAATAATAATAATAATAACTAATAATAATAATAAAAAACTTTAATAATCATAATAATACACTTTATTTGTACACCACCTTTCATACAAGAAATGCAGCTCAAAGGGCTTCACAGCAACAGAATTACATGCAGTGTTTCACAAAAACTGATGTAAAGGAACATTTAAAGATATTGAAAAGAAATGAAATGCATAAGAACCGATAAAATACAAAAGAAATATATAAGTATAATAAGTCTAAATTTGTAAAATTGCTAGAGAATTTTTTTTCTTACATTTTTGATGCTTTCAGTTTGAAGGCTTCTACTTCATGTGAAAACATGATCGTTTGATTTGAGCAGATAATAGATGATATTGTAAAGAAATTTAAAAAATAAAATCTAATCTGGCTTTTTAAAAATATTTTTACTTTATGACGTTTCACTTATTCTTTTTAAAGTGCAGTGGATTTATTATTTTTTTCCCCTATCAGGATGAAATGAGAATATGAAATGTCACATGTAAAAGTGAAATATGAATTTGTAATATCTGTCATTGTTGGGGGGAAATACAAACAGATAAAAAAAAATATAAAGTGTATAAAGATTTGCTCTGATTTTGAGAAAATTATATTATTTTGATTTTATTTTATTCTATTATTATTATTTTGTAATTATTTTCCTTTGCTTTGTAATTGACACAATGTCAAGATCAGTGATTTCTCGGTATAAATAAAGGTTGATAAAGGTCATGATACAAAAAAAATCTTACGGTCCATTTTGAAGTTTTAGCTAAAATATATTCAAAGATTTTTGGCGATGTGGAACACAGTTAAAACCTGTTTACCCAGGATGTTATTTTGCATATATTTTCCATTTTCAGAATATTCTTACTTATATTGACATAACCATACTGCCCAACCTTATGACTGAGTATCCGTATAAAAGAATTGATAGAAAATAATTGTTGCTGCTAGTTATGTAGTAAAACTTGAAATATAAAAGTAGTTATATGTCATTTTTATTTTGGTGATTTTTTTTTTTTTTTTTTTTTTTTTTTTTTAATGATCCCGGGTCATTTTTGCGTATGTTTTTTTTTCATTATAGGAGGAGGAAACCTGCTCGAGCACCGATACCTCGGACAAGCCCGACAGCACAGGTCCAGGTGAGACACCAAAGAAGCGTCTTTACATTTCAGATCGACCGTACCGCTCGCGCTTTTACTGAGACTGTTCTTCTGGAACTTTGTCTTTTTTACGGACGGCTTAATAACGGCTCGCGCCTTTGTGGAGGTAATCGGAGCGATCGTTTGAACCAGTAATTTTCCTTTTTTTTTTTTTTTTCTGTACCGAGTCTGACATCCCTTCAGACGGTTTGAAATAATTTCCCCTTTCCGCTGGATTACATCTCACATCCCCCCTCTTCTGTTCTGACAAGCGGCGATTTCTCACCACGTCTCTTTCTCTCTCTCTCTCTCTCTCTCTCTCTCTCTCTCTCTCTCTCTCTCTCTCTCTCTCTCTCTCTCTCTCTCTCTCTCTCTCTCTCTCTCTCTCTCTCTCTCTCTCTCTAATAATGTGGTCCAAAACATCCCGTATCCTGACTCGGAGAAACTTTGTGTCTTTTCAGACTCTCAGATGTCCGGCGACTTGTGCGCCCAGGATGGAACTCTGGTCACTACGACGACGACGACGACGACGACGATGACGACGACGACGGGAACGACAGGGACCGGCGTGGCGTCTCTCCACGTGGTCCAGGCCCGCCCCCTCTGGCCCACCGGGCCCGCCCTCACGGCCCGCCTGCGGCGCCTGATCACCGCCTACCAGCGCTTCACGCTGCGCCGCGAGCCGCTGCTCAGGCACGACTACCTGCTTCACGACGGCCTCGTCGGCATGGGGATCGGAGGGGGCGGAGCCGCGCACGGTCATCACGCCGGAGGGCCGCTGGCCTGGCAGCTGGGCGAAGAGCTGAGGAGGTGCTCCGTGGTCGCCACCGAGCCGGACCCCCTGTTTCTGGAGTGGCAGAGGAGGTAACAATAATACTGTGATGTCAAAGTTAAAGATTCTTGTTTTAGTGTGTGTGTTGACTACAAGCAGCGACGTCACCCGTTGGTTTGTCAACGGCCGTTATGAACCCGGAGTTCGGAGCGGTTTGGAGCAGGAAGTGACCATATTTGGGCGAGCGGTGGATCTGACTCGATCTGATTGGAAACCCGGCGATACTCCGCCCCGCCCACTGATAGCTGTAACCTGACTGCACCCCAGGCCTGTCAATCAAACAGAATCGCCCCCAGAAACACAGCTTTTTGAGGCTTATTTTCTAATTAACGACGGGATTATTTTCAGATGGACCTTCAGAAAACGAATAAGAAGGGGCGACTTTAGCTAAACAACACCGAGATAACTCGTGGAGAAATTTTATTGACTTACGAGACTAGCTGAATGGGAGTCCATGGAGGCTTTTTGGAGCCAACCTCTAGTGACACTCGGTGGTATTGCAGCTTAAGGCACTTCCTCATTTTTCAGAGCCGAGAGTGCTCAACAAACGTCACCTGACAATTCATTTGTAACATTTCTTTGTCCTTTTTTTTCCCGCCGTGTCTTAAGGTGGACTCGCCGAGAGCAAGCCGACTTCTACCGCACGGTGTCGTCGTTCGGGGTGGTGTACGACCCGGACAGGAAGACGTTCGACTGGTCCCAGTTCAGAGCGCTGGCCCGACTGGAGAGGAAGACGGACGAGAGTTTGGAGAGATACTTCAACTCCTTCGTCAACATGTGCAGGACAGCCTGCAAGCTTCCTCCGAGGAAGGAAGAAGGTATTGACTGTGGAAAAAGGAATCTAAATATTACTGACGGGTTTTTATGTGCTTGTTTAAAATGTCACTGAGAACAGGAAGCTCTGCTTTTTCCTGTTTCGTATTGTAGCAACAGTCGGTCGCTTCCACGAGTACAATCACAGTCAAACACGACGTTAATGTCGTCATTCAGGTGTCCTAAGTAGTGAAAGGGTCCCGGCTGCAGACCTCATGGCCTTCCTGGGGACCCTTTTACTCTGCACCGATACTGACTCCTGCTGGTGGAAGGATTCATTTGATTCATTTAGAGTCGAGAACATTCAATTTAGATCCAAACCCACTTAACAAATCAGATTTTTATTAAGTTCCAAAGAAATGAAACACGAGATCAAAGTGTGCTCTTATTTTTGGGGCAATTCGCTCGCAAAATATACACAATTTTTGTTCGCGCGATCTCCGTTTCCACGGCAACACGTGGGATCTGCCTAAGAACTGGAAAACATTCAAGTCGCCTCAGTGGACTCTTACGTAACGTACGCAATGTTTACTACTCCGGGAAGTAAGCCGACCCTTAGCAACCGCCCCAGCAACAGAGGTGGTTTCTAGTCCGTTTTTACTGCTTTCCAGAGATCGTTTCTCAAACTGAATAAATACAGCACATAGAAACGCTAAACTGCTCAGTCTCGTTGTAAGTAAGATATCTGATGGAAAACAAGATGTATTTTTTTTAATGATTTTTAGCACCGCATCATGTGTTAAAACCAAACCGGTCAAGCCAACCGCCGCCGCCAGCGTTTTTATTCAGTGCGCGACTATTCCGTGGTGTTTCGGGACGGGAGCTCGGAGCGACAAAAAAGGACCCCCCCCAAAAAAAGACACAATTTCATTAAAATGGGTCACATTTAATAGACCTATAACAAGGTCAAAACAACATTATATTGCATGTTGTTGCCGTTACGCTGATTTGAGCACGTTCTGAATGTTCAGTCGACCAATCGGATCGCCCGGTCGGCCACTTGCGCTATAATAATAAATTGGAGGACATACAACACGCATATTTTTAATCTGCCGCACGTGTGTGGGATAAATCGCAAACTCGTCAAAGACGGGAGCGACTCTCACGCAAACACACTCAAACTAATAAATCCTTCTTTTTTTTTTTCTCGTCTGGCTCCTTTCATCTCTGCGTCTCTCATTTTCCCTTCTTTCACTGCCTCACCTCTTCCTTTCATGGTGTTTTTCCCACCTCCCCCCCGTCCCCCTCTTGTTATCTCCCAGGCCTGGTGGATCCCGCTGTGCTCGTGGAGCCTCTGACGGAGGAGAGAGCGGCGAGGACGTTGTACCGCATCGAACTGCTGCGCAAGATCAGAGAGCAGGTGAGGCCTTTGAAGAAAAACAAAAGCGACGTCGCAAATAGTCGACGTTTCGCCGTCGCGACTCTGAAGTTAGAAATCGAGTTCAAAAGTCGATCTCGAAACGCAACAGTTGTTTTGCGTGGACTCGGTTCGGAGCTCGTTTGATGAACCCGATTCAGCTCTTCTGACTTTAAAAAAAAAATTTTTTTTATCTGTTTTGTGTTAAAAACTAACTTTCAAGTCAAAGCCGAAAGATGAACGTCCTTTAACGTGTCTGGAAATCCGTGTTTTAAAAAAGGCACTTCCTTAACCTATCATTTTGTGTCACAATGTAGTCAAGACAAGTCAGTTTTATTTACCTATTGAATTACATAATTCAACAATTCCCACGTAAGCTGGGGGGAAAAACAAACCTCTGACAGATGGAAGGAAAAACTCCCTTTTAGCAGAACCGGGCTCAGAGGAGACTTAAATGTGCATATTTTCTACACTTTTAAAAGTAATGGAGATCATTACTGGTTTATGGTTCCCCCCTTTTGGGAACGTCACACTTCCGAGTTGAGAGCGTTCACAAACATGTGGCACGGCAGCCCCGAGGATGATGTCCTCTATTAGCATACGGACAAGTAAAAAAAACAACCTCGTAGTTTTTAACCAATAGGAAGGAAACATTTCATGAAAATTTGCTTAATTTTGTTTTTTTTTGGTTTTACACTATCAGTGTTTTTACGGTAAATTTTTAAGCGTTATGCTTTTATTATTTGTTAATAATTGAGAGGAAACAGGAAATAAGTGGAGACACTGTTTTCTGGTTTAACACTGATGGTGTTTTTTTTTTGGAGTCTTAACTTTTCAATGAAATTGAAAACTTTTTTTTTGGTACATTTTGTAACAATTACTGATGATAGTAATTTGACCTCTGACCTGCACCCCTCTCTCAGGTTCTCCGTCACCCGTTGCTCTCGGCCCGCCTCCAGCTGTGCCGCCCCTCCCTCTACCTCCCCGTGTGGTGGGAGTCGGCCAAACACGACCGCGACCTCCTCGTCGGAGCGGCGCGCCACGGCCTGAGCCGCACCGACTTCTACCTCCTCAACGACCCCCAGCTGAACTTCCTGGAGGCTCACAGGAACTACGTCAGGGGCCACCCTGCTCACCTTCATCCTCAGAGTCACCATCACCCTCACCACCTGGCAGCTCATCCCGGCATGTCCTCCTCTTCATCCTCGTCACACCCGCAGCTGCCTCATCCTCACTGCTGCCTGTACGACTCTGGAGTCGGTCACCACTCCCCTCAACCTCCCGAGTATCCCCACCAGTCCTCTCACCACCACCACCACCACCATCATCACCACCACCACCAGCAGCACCTCGGGCCTCCGTCTGCTCCCTCTCCTTCCTCATCATCCTCCTCCTCTCACCTTCACCCTCCTCCGCTGGATGCCCACGACTCGGCCTCAACGAGTCTGGGAATAGTTCCCGGGTCGCGGGGCGACTTCCTCGACTGCCCTCCTCTGGACGAAAGTCTGGAGCTGGGAGCGCTGCAGCACGACGCCATGTCCGCCGAGGCTTTGCACGGCGGGAAGGCGTCCAAGGACGCCCTCAACGGTTTCCCCTTCAACTCGGCGGCGGGGGGCCAAAGCATGCTCAACTCGTACGGCGTGGGCGGAGCCGACCTCGACTCCAAGCTGAGGAGCGACGTGCTCGTCGGCGAGCAGGGCTCGTCGGAGGAGACCGGGCTGATGGCGCCGTCGGTGGAGCTGGATCAGCTACAGGTACGCGCTGAGATTTAGTGATCAATTCTGCCGTTAAGATAATTTTATCTATCTGTAATTGAAATGCATGAAAAGAGTATTTTTTTATAGTTGATTATTTTTTTTTAATCGTTTTTAATGATTTATTTGCTGTTTTTTCTTCTGTAAAATGTTAAAAGATATCCCAGAGCATGACACAGAACTGAGGATCAAACAAATGCTAATTATTAATTAGCTATTAAAATTGCTGTCTGAATTTGTTTTTGAAGACCGCCTAATTGCTAAAAAGACAAATTTTCTGTTTCTTTGCTTCAACATCTTCCTCGTCTCTTTTCCCTTGTTAAATTACTCGTGTCACCATCACATCCCCCCTCCCTTCTCCCTCCCACCCTCCCCTCCCCTGCAGGCTCCCTGGGACAGCACAGACCACACCAGTCCCGCTCACCACATGTTCAACGAGTCCGATCCGATCCTGGGTCCCTCCGCGCTCGAACCCGGCTTCCTGGAGGAGGAGGACGAGGAGGCGCGGGGGGGAGACAGAGTAGGGGAGGAAGGCGGGACTCTGGAGGAGTGTTTAGGCCTCCCGCCATCCTCCTCTCCCTCCCATCCGTCGGCGGGGGACTCGGTGGAGCCGCTGTCCTCCAGCTACATGCTCTTTAAGGTTTGGTTTTGCCATCTAGTGCCCAAAACAAAATAACTCATTGCACAGACGGTAGACAAACTGCTAAAAAAAAAAAAAAGGGATTATTAAACTAATTAAACTATTAAAATGGCTTATTGACATAAGGACCATCTTTAAAAGTAGCTCATAATTCAGTGATTTCAGTAAAAGTAACGGTTGTTCAACATTTATTGCACCTCAACGCTGTGACATAGAAACCCCCTGCTAGCTTCCCGGCAGCCTAATTGCAGAGCAACACGTCGGCCACTTGCTGAGGCTGCGGCCGAGCTGGCAATTATAAATCAACCTTCAGGCTTGAGTAAGTCTGACACTTTGATTTTGTGTGTATTTATTCAGGACATTGGTGTGAACGAAGAACCCAGCGCCGACCAAACGGACCTGTCCGCCAGCCCGCCGCTGCCCTTCGCACCACCTCCTCCGCTCTCCCTGTCCGACATCACGGCCCACGAGCCGCAGGATGGACTGGGCCACTCGGACGTCTCGGAGAGCCTGACCAATCCCGTGGAGGAGGAGGAGGAAGAGGGGGAGGAGAGGGAGGGAAGTGCCGGGTTTGAGTTCGATGACAAGGAGGAAGAGGAGGCGGAAGACTTGTCGAGGGGTGCCGAGGAGCTGAAGTTGGAACGACAGAGGGATCGACGTCTGGAAACGGAGGGATGTAATCCGCGACGAGGTGCGTCGATGGTGAAATATTCAACCTGCTGTTTATTCCACAGATCGTTGACCGCAAATATGATATAGATCATGCAGTTTGTAATTTTAGCGAAGGTTGACCCTGTAATTGTAAAAACACCTGAAACCCCAATGGTTTCACACCCTTTTAGACCATTTACAAAGTCATAAGGTGTTGCAATGCTGCTCAACTCCCAGTGGCAGGTTTAAAACAACGCCGGCAGATAGCAGTGCACACCAGGATTTGTTCTGATACTCAAAGAAAAATGCCAATGTTTCCTCGCACTACTTTACATTTACTCGATGGTTTCTGATCGCAGGTGCAGACCAAAGTCTGGGAGACTTGAATCCAAACATGGAAGTCCCAGAGATGGACGGGATAGAGCCGGAACCGAGCCTGGGAGGAAAGGTTAAGAGGAAGGAGCTCTTAAACCAAGTGTCTCAAGACCTTCAGGGGGGCTTTGACCGGGCGGAGCCTAAAGAGGACTTGACCCGAGACGTCGACCCTTACCTCGGAAAGCTGGAAGAGGAGGGCAGCCTCGTGTGTCCCGAGTCTATCGAAGAGCCTGCGGAGGAGGTGGCCGCTTTGATCTTGTATCAGCCAGTGGAGGAACAGACGATGGATAATTCTCTTGACGCCGAAGTGTTGATGGGCAACGCAGCTGGAGAGTTTGTGCAAGCAAAAGGGATCCCGAGAGATCCCGGTGAGGGCGGTTCGGTGGACCGCGCGGACCTCGCTGATCAAGTGGACGAGATCTCGGAGGGTCAGGTGGATCACGTCGATCATGTTTCTCTGATGGATGTTGCGGTGGTACAACCCTGCGATGGGAAGGCAGCGAAACGATTCGACACCAAACCGAACGAGATGGAGATGGAGAACATGTACTCGGTATATGCCCAGCCTTCCCGCGCTTCTGTTTCGGTCCAATCCCCCACAGTCCCATCAAAGTCCGCCCGAGTCCCCAGAGAGAGCGATTGTATAGATGGAGCCAAAGTCTCCTTGGATGAGGAACACTGTGAGGGTTCAGTTGAAGACCCGAATTTACCAGATGGCGGCAGAGACTGTAAGGACAGATCCCTGACGTCCTCCCTTGATCAAGACAGCAAAGACAATCTGCTCGATCAAAATGAAATCAAAGTTGCTTCCGCTCTTACTGACGCGAAGCCACTTGATCTGAAATTCTCTGTTTTACCAGACAGCGGCGGTGAAAGAAAACCGGAGACCCTGGTCCTACCAATCAAAGTAGAGGAGACCAAGATGGAGTCCGTTGAGGATGTCTGCCCCGACAGCTCTGAAATCAAACACGCAAATTTCTTTTCCTACGCTGTAAAGTCAGAAGACTTGGTGACTAAAGCTGAGCAGTTAGACTATCCTGTAAAACCCGAAACTTTCGAGGCCAAACCCGAAGATCTGAGCCTTCCCATGAAGCCTGAGAACTTGGACACCAAACCCGAGGTTCTCCAGTTCGTAGCCTACACGGACGGCAGCGAAGTCAAAACCGAAGTCAAACCGTTTGCTCTGGGACTCATCGCCTTTTCAGACGGTGCCAAGCTCAAGACCGAGACGAAGCCCGAAGGTTTGAGGTTAACGGCCTTTTCTGTTACGTCCGCCGTCAAGCCCGAAGCCAAGATGGAGAGTCCGGCGTTCACGACCTACCCGGATAGCTCCGAGGTAAAACCCGAGGCCAAGCCGGAGGGCCTGGAGTTCGCAGCTTTGTCCGTCGTCAAAGCCGAGACCAAGCAAGAGATGTTGGAGGCCGACAGCACAGTCCTGACCCCGAAGCTGGAGCAGGCGGACGGGCTGGCGGACGCCTCGGAAAGCTCGGTGTTGAAAGGCCAAGTGAAGGAGGAGAGGCCGAGTACGCCGGGTAAGAATATGGAGTCTCGGTAAACGGTTCAAAAAGTTAGCTGGTTTTATCATTTAATCTGTGAAATGAATTTTCGCTTTCAAGGCAAAATTGTTGAGTTTAAACGTGTCATCCTCCTCCGTGTAGTGCCTGTGGTGGAAGCTTATGCCGGCAGCCCCCGGTTTGCGACTCCTATTTCCATGTGCGAGATTCCCGACAGCCTCCACGAAGCCCGGGAGCCGACCATCGCTCAGCTGTTACAGGAAAAGGCGCTTTACTCATTTTCCGAGTGGCCAAAGGTACCGGAGCGTCGTTTCTGTTTTAAAATGCCTGTTAAGGTATCTGTATGTCCGACACGTTTAGAAGTTACCGTAGATGGTAGAACGGGTTGCCCGCTAAATCCTACTGCCCCACATGTAAAAGTGTCTTATGGCAAGAGGCTGACACCTCCGATTTGCTTCTGATTTTGGCAAGTAAGCGTACATGGCAGCTCTGCCTCCATTGGTGTGTGAATGTGTGTTAATTGGAAACGTGTAAAGCGCTTTGAGACCGCAAAGGTCTCAAGACCAATTACCGTTTACCACCTCATCCAAGCAACATAACACTTTTCTAGCAGCTAATTGCAATATTGTAAGAAATATTTTTAAAAGGCAGCTCTCTTTCTTTTTTTAAATACGTTCCTTTAGAAGACTATTCCCAAAGATTTGCTTTTAGTTTTTACAGATTTTAAGCCCAAAAATACCCCGTTTCAAGGTTTCCCTCCAACACTGTCACCACTGTTTTAGATGTCGCTGTATTTTTGTGGCACCTTCGGTGTAATTCTTGTCATCAATGTCGAACCGTTTTCCATCAAAGTTAAGTCCGCTCATCTGATCTTCCTTCGTGTGTCTTACTTCAATTTTGTTGACGTCTTTGCTGCCCCCTGCAGGACAGAGTGATCATCAACCGCCTGGACAGCATCTGCCACGCCATCCTGAAGGGGAAATGGCCTTCGTCGAGCGAGCAGTACGACTCGCCGGGCTCCCTGACCGCCAACTCCTGCCTGGCCAACAGCTTAGCCCAGCACCACCAGCAGCAGCAGCAGCAACAGCAACAGCAGCAACAGCAACAGCAGCAACAGCAACAGCAGCAGCAGCAACAACAGCAGCAGCAGCAACAACAGCAGCAGCAGCAACAACAGCAGCAGCAGCAGCAGCAGCGGGCGGGTTTCCTCACGACCACAGCGTCCAGCTCCATCCCGGGCCAGGCCCGAGTTCAGCAGGTGAATCCCGGACTTGGGTTTTCCATCCCTCCCCCGCTCACAAGACTACCGAAGGTGAGAAACTCGCTGGGACCGTGATGAATGAATGGATGAATCCCCTTGTTGTACATATCAGTGTATCTATCATCTGTCTACATTTATCTCTCTCTCATACCATGGTCCATACAAGTGGTGTCCAGTTTTGCATATAATGCTAATCATTTTTGGCAAAATGCATCAACACTTAGTGCGCCCATTAATTTAATGTAATTTAATTAATTTACCGATTATTCTTCTACGGATTATTATTTTACTTTCAATTATGCTGATAAATTAAAGTACAAAATATGAAGACATTTTTAAACGTATATGTTATGTAAGGACCTTGTTCATTGTATAGTTTAACACCAAAAAATCTTAACACCCTTAAAACTCCCTTCCGGTTATCAAAATTACAAATCGAGAAAAAAAAAAACCCTCCCTTAATCCCCTTAAAGTGGCTTAAATTTAACTTTTAACACCTTCGATTTGAGTCAGCAGTGCAGATCTGTGAATATGTAAACAGGCTCCAGGTTTAAAACTTGATCCTCACCGGAGGAGGTCTTTAAATAAGCCGAAGCAGATGTCTTCCTTTAGTCGCACATACGCAGCACGTAGTAAAATGTCCAAATGTAAAGCAGGTTATTTCAGGTGTAGTATCGGACACCTCGAAGTCACATCATTGCTTATTTGTCAAGCTTCCTTTCCGTGTAATGTCAATTTTTTTTAATATAACATATCGTATGTGTATATTAGACATTCGGCAGGATGTCAATTTATTATTAATACCCAATTATTTCCGTCTGACTAATTAACAATACGGTGTTCTTTAAAACCCCAAAAGATGGTTTCCAAAATGCTGCGCACCTTAAACCAGGAGGCAGACGGATTATTAGCTGTTTTATTTGACTCATACGTTTGCGGATAAACAAGCCGAGGAAGCTCGATGTTATTCATCGGGTGCTCGAAAAGCAGCTTCCAAAAGATGACGCGTCGCTCTCATAAGATCGAAATAAAAAAAATTGTTTAAATGTGTGTTGAGTTGACCCGGCTGACAGCGTCCACTGTGTTTGTGTCTCAGTCCATATGTGTGTTTAACAAAGCCATCGTCTCTCTCCCATCCTTGTCTGCCCCTCACCCACCCCGTCCACCTTGACAGTACATGCCGCGGGGCGGCGCATGCGGGCGCGGAGCATGGCGCCTCACCTCCTTGCCTCTCTTACAGGAGAGGCTCGTGGCTCCTCCCTTCCTCCCCGAGCTCAAACGAGCGGGGGGTCGGAGGTCGTTCGACTACGAAGCCGCTGCCGCCGCGGCGGCCGCCAAGGTTTTAGCCGGGAAGCCTGCGTCGTCGTGCCACGCCGCCGCCGCCGCCACCCCGGCCACCTCCAGCGGGGAGACGGTGCCGGTGGTGGCCCCGCCCTCCCACCGCCCGGCAGCCCTGTTGATTAACGGCTGGCAAGAGGCGGCCATCGATCTGACCAAGTCTTCGGGAGAAATAAGCACTACTAGTGGCATCGGGACAAATGAAGCCGTAGGCGGCGGTGGCGGCGGCGGTCACAAGCTGCCGCCGCCCCCCATCACGGCGCCGCTCCCCCCCGGCTCGGTGGGAATCGACATGGCCGGGATACTGCAGGCCGGCCTCATCCATCCCGTAACGGGGCAGATAGTTAACGGGAGCCTGAGGGGAGATGATTCATTGAGGAGGAGGAGAGGGAGGAGGAGAAATGTGGAAGCTCTGTACTCTGAGTTCACCAAGAGCCGAGGACTGCACCTCCCCGACACACAGGTGGGTGGAGGGAGGGGGGGATGGAGGGAGGGGATGGGGGCTTTTTCCTGCCTAATGCGTGAAAGAGAGACGAAACCTCACTGGGGGACACTTTTGGGGGACGAATTTAAAGTCAAATAGAAAAAAATGAGGGAAATCTGTTTTTCACCCGCTCAGCATTTCAAAGCTTCTGTGTGTGTGTGTGTGTGTGTGTGTGTGTGTGTGTGTGTGTGTGTGTGTGTGTGTGTGTGTGTGTGTGTGTGTGTGTGTGTCTCTCTCTCTCTCCGTGTGCAGGGCCGGGTGGAGGTGATCAGCCACTCCTCCGTCTCCTCCTCCACCTCCTCGCCGTCCCCCTCCCCCTCGGAGCGACCGGCGGGGCCCCCCACGCCCTCCTCCTCCTCCTCCACTCCCACGCCCACCCAGACGCCGCCGCAGCCGGAGATCGTGGCCATCGACAGGGAGGCGGCGAGCAAAGGTCTGATCGAGTGGCTGCGACAGAACCCGGGCTACAGCATGGACCTGCCCACCTTCGCCCACGTAAGTCCGACGTTTTCGGGTGTAAATCTTTTAAGGTGGTGTTTGTTTGTTTTTTTCCTCACCTTTGTGATTTCACCTCCTTGATTTTATTTTTTCTTCTTTTTTTTTCCCCACCAGTCCGGAGCCGGTCTGCTGCACGGTTTCGTGGAGCGTCCCAAACAGAGGAGGCATCGCTGCAAAGACCCCACCAAGCTGGACATTAACTCTCTGACGGGCGAGGAGAGGGTCCCCGTGGTGCACCGAGGCACCGGGCGCAGGGTAGTGGACTCACGTACACACACAAGCACATAAACGGCATTTATTTATTTATTTGTATTTTTAAACCTTTACCGGTAAAAGTTCAGTCACGGGGAAGTAGCGAGTCTAACTTTGTGACGGGTCTGGTGTCGGGATGGGACACCGTAATTTTTGCATATTCAAATAGTGGTTACGACATAGAATAATCGATTCGTGTATATGCGCCTGCTTGTAATGCGTCACTCCCGCCACCAGGTGGCGGTGATGCGCCTAAACGCTGTTTGCCGGCCGCCGTTAAACAACATAAAGGGAAGATAAACACGCGGCGAATAATCAAATTGCGACTTTCGAATAGTCGGCACTGGTCTGGTGGTTCTGTGGTGCCAAATCTGCTTCTGACTATAAAGCCAGAAAAAAAATCTTAAATATTAGATTGATATCATTATTATAATTTTTTTTGTCCCGGCGTTTCTTCCCTCTCAGCTTGGTGGCGCTATGGCTCCGGCCATCAAGGAGCTGTCCAGGTGGCTGGATGCCAACTCGGAGTACTACGTAGCTCCGGACTGGGCCGACGTGGTCCGACACTCTGTGAGTACGACGCGACGTAACACTGAACTCCTGTTTGCTTGAATTTGCGTTAATTATCGCGATCGCGAGATTTACGGGAGATTTTTTTCAGTTTTTATTTAACGTGTTCTCAAACTTTTATCGTGTCGATTTCTTGCTATAATTCATCGCTTTCAGTCACTGAAGCTTTTAACCGTTTCCCCCGTCCTCTCTCTCGCAGGGTTTCCTCCCCGAGGGGAAGTTCTCCCGGATCCTGACAGAACCGGTGAACAGAGACCCGGGCTCCCGGCGCCGAGGACGTCGTCCCCGCAGCGAGATGCCCAAACCCCTCCTGTCCGTCTCCGACGCCTCCTCGTCCGGCCTCGGCCCGCCGCTCTTCATGAACGGCGGTTTGATCGGCAGCATGGACTCCATGGTGGCGATGCAGAACCTCCGCGGCGGCATTCCCGGCATTCCCATCTCCGGGATCATGGCGGCCGGATTCCCGCACGGCTTCTCCGCCGCCGTTTCGGCGGGAGCGGCCGGCGCGTCGGCGGAAGACGCCAAGAACGGGCTGAGCATGTTGCCGATGATGCTGCACGGCATCCCGCACCCGCACGGCGCCGCCATCCCGCAGCACGCCTTGTTCAGCGTCGGCACCATGATGGCGCACACGCCGCCGCCTCACCCCAGCTCCTCCTCCTCCTCGTCGTCGCACTGCGCCGCCAAGGTCACCACGACGACGGCGCCGTCCGACAGCCCCTCCTCTACGACGCCCGCCGAGAGAGAGGGCGCCGCCTCGTCGTCGACCGGCGGCGACAAGGAGAAGAGTCGGGAGGAGAAGGGAGCCGCGGACGGCAACAAGCGAGCGGCCGGCGCCGAGGTGGCGGCGACGGCGGCGGCCATCATCACCTCCACCAGCCGGGCCCACCTCAGCGCCGCCCACCTCGGGGCCGGCACCGGCAGCCACCTCACCTTCAACCCCTTCCTGATCCCGGGCATGTCCCACAGTCTGCTGTACCCGCACATGTTCCTGCCCCACGGCGGCATCATGGCGCTGCCGGCCATGCCTCCCGGCGCCGTGGACGGCTCCCCGGGCAGCCCCAAGAGGAGGAGGAAGAGAGGGCGGGAGGACGGGGAGCGGGGGGAGGAGGAGAGGGAGCGGGAGAAGGCGGCGACGGGAGACGCGGAGGAGAGAGAAAGTACAGTGAAGGCCGGAAGCGCCCGCTCGGCCGCCGCCTCCTCGTCCTCCTCCTTGTCCTCCTGCTCCGTCCCCTCTACCTCAGCGCCGGGCCCGGGCCCGCCTCCGACCCAAGAGCTCCAGACTGAGCGGGGCAACGCGGAGGACGGGCCGTCGGAGGAACCGGACTCCAATAACCACAGCGAGGGAGCGGCGGCGGTGGCGGCGGAGGAGACGGGAGAGGAGGCGAAAGAGGAGGCTGAGAGGCCGGACGCTGAGGCGACGAGAGGAAGCGTAGAGGACGGGGACGCCGCCGAGGCCTAAAGAGACGACAAAAAAGAAGAAAAAAAAAAAAAAAAAAAAACGACGTCCTGCCGGCGCTCTCCTCCCGTCTCTTCTCCGTCTCCTCCCGTCTCCTCCCCGTCGCTCTCCTTTTTTTTTTTTTTTTTTTTTTTTTTTCTCGACTGAGCAACCGTGTAAAGTTTGTGCCGTGTCTTGTCAGTCAATGTCCATGTAAAGACTTTTATTATGACGATGACTTCACGATGACGATTATATTCGACTCGGTCACGTTTATATGCCGAGACCCCACCCACCGTCTCCACGCCCATCGTTGTATACAAAACAAAAACAAACAAAAAAAAACAACAAACAAAAAAAACAAAAAAACTAGTTTAAGAAACGATCTCCTCTGTATTCTTCCTCCCCTTTCATTTCCTGCATCGAGACTGACACTCCGTCAACAGGAAACACACACACACACACACACACACACACACACACACACACACACACACACACACACACACACACACACACACACACACACACACACACACACACACAAACACACACACACACACGCTCGCACACACCACAGGGCAATACGTGCGAACCGAGGAGCGGCTTCGACAGTTAACATCCATCTAGTTTTTAAAGCTCAAAGGGATTTGAAAAAAAAAAAAAAAGAAAAAGTATTTTGTTTTTTTTACCGAGGACGACTGGGACGGTTTCTTTTTTCGTTTCACATTTTGGGGGAATTTCCGGGAAAAAACAACTCACACGCCACTAAAACATGCGATTTTTAATTCATTTGGGAGGCAGAACCAGCGTTCACCACACGTGTGACACCTCTTCTTAGAAAACACTGATGAACATCAAC
>NW_027210740.1:310000-382500 GCF_029030835.1 Brachyistius frenatus
TCTGTGTTGAAAAGTTTCGATTCGTAATGTACGGGTATCATGGCAAAGCGTGAAATAGACACGCCGGTCCGCTGCAGCAAATCGTGACGTAGCCACGCTTTTGACATGTCAAAGCGTGACAGTTACACGCACTTAAATGGCAATAAAGGACATTTTTCCGATGTATTTTAGTCGCAAAAGTCACGGACTTTAACCCTCGCGCCCAGACAGGTCAAACGCGTGGCTATCTCACGTTTTTGCTGCAGCGGACCGGCGTGTCTATTTCACGTTTCGGACGTGAACACCGGGTCCAGATTGTCTCAACTGTAACCGGATGATCACGAGCGCAGTAACTTTGTGGTTTTTATTTTTTGGTATTTTCTTCAGTCACTTTCGCATCCCAAAAAAACAACAGCTAAATGTTGAAAAAGCTCGTATTGGATTCACGATCCGCACTTTCATCCATGAAATTGAATAGCGGTCTTCTCAAGTCTTTTCAATACGTTTGAAAAAAAAAAAAAAAATCAAAATATCCGAACTTCCCTTTAACGATGGCGATTTTAATCTCATCCCGTTCTCTGACTGCACGAGGCCTTTTTGCGTTTTGGTATCCAGCACACGTAGGACAAATAAGCGTGCACAGTATGTTATCCAACCAAGTATCTGATTGTTCTCGTGTGTTATTTGAAGCAGGCGGGGAACCCGGTTGTTATGCACCACCGCTAAACTAATCTTTTTTTTTTTTTTTAAAGGAAAGAGCAAACTTCCTGGAGGTCATGCTTGCGCATCATTTCCCGTTACAGACTTTGTTCTCGTTGTGAAAAACTTGAAACGAACTCGTAGGTGCAAAAGTATGTCGACTGCAGCCGGACGGCTCGGTATCGTCTCTTCCCGTCACACCATGCCGCCTTTAACAGTATTTTTTATTTTTCATTGAAGTCCTTTTTTTTTTTTTTTTTTTTTTTTTTGGGTTAACTTAAATGTTCTTCAGAACAGTCACCTCATAATGTAAACGTTTATCTCTTTATCATAAATAATGTATTTATTGTACAGTTCTTGTCTTTACATCGTTGTCTCATGACTGATTATGGGATGGTTTTGTTACTCTGGAACGTCTCCTGAAAGCATTTTGGTTCACATGGAAGTTCAAACTATCTGCTTATTTTTTATTGTATTTTTCTTGAACGCCCTCTAATCTGTTGTCATTCGATGTAATTACATCGAAATCACAAAGAGTTGCTAGAATACCTCTTTATTTCCTTTTTTTTTTTTTTTTTTTTTTTTATTTCTTGGTAAACACCGGATCGTGTACGTCCGGTTGAAGTTGCAAAAAAAAAAAAAAAATCAACAATTTGGATTTTCTGACTTCTGCAACATTCATAAATGTAGATCGATGACAGATGTTGGACTTCGCAGCCTTTTTTCATCCTCCAGCTGGTTTTCGGTCTGATTTGTTGAAAGTCAGCAGTTAACCAAAACCAAACCGATGTCCTCTCTCTGCTGTCTGCCTCGCACGTGAGTTTGAGAAACCTGATTTTGACTGTCTGCTTTTTTTTTTTTCCCACCGTCACGCCGTTCTTGGTCACGTCAAGTTCAATTTTGATTATTAATTTCAAATGTCCGCGTTCGGACTTCCTGGTCGGGAACTGTCGCTCGTTTTCTCCCTCTCGAGGTTGAACCTTCGGCCGGTTTTTGATGATCCTCCGATATTCTACCAAAGACCCGAGTCCTTGTGTTTTTAAAGAATTTCAAAGGGACGCATCGGGCGTCTCCTTTAGGTCCCTGAAAGCACCAGCAGCCTGCGGGACCTTTACGGCAACGCTCACTTCGAATTTAAGGACTCGACACCGCAGCCGTAGTTGGCGATAAAGCTCATAATTGGTATCTGGTATAGATATGGAAGGACTCGTCCCACCAAACATCCGTCGAGACTGAATAAACAGCCAAAGTGTCTTCAAGCAAGACACTTCATTCCCCGACTGTGACCTTCGACCTCCTCGGTACAAGACCAGTTTAGATTTGACATTTTTTTTAATCCCAATTTGATTCATATGGCCCCAAAATCACAACACCTGTTATTTCAGGGCAATTCAAATCTTTTTTTTTTTTTAGAGAGGAACCCGAACAATTCAACGATTTCGACGTGAGCGAGAGCTGGGAAGAAAAGAAAAAACAAACTCCGACAGCAGGAACGTTTGCGACGAGACAAAAGATCTGGAAATTTAAAAAAAAAAATCAAGCAACATCCAAAAACAGTCAAAAGAGTTTTCGCTCCCAAACTCGGAGCCAAACTGGATTAATCTTAATTTTTTTTTTCTAATTAAAAAAAATATAAATATTAAAACCTGTTTTTCCCTTTAAAAGTAAATTTTTGGTTTAAAAGCTGGAGAAATTTGTGGTTTTCTCTCTCAGTTCATTTACTGGTTTCACAGACTCTGAAATAGTCTTTTGGTAGAAGACACAAATCTATAAAAGAAATCACTCCATCTGCATTTAATTTTTTTTCTCCATTTTTTTTTTTTTAGATTCGCGTGTTAATGTGGTTAAAACTATTTGGGTGTTCTTGTATTTCCCACTTTAAAAAAAAACCAGGTTAACTACATCTGGGAAAATGTGCGTATCACAGAGGGCAGAGTGACTAAAACTCAAATGATCTTTCATTAACACTACCGTGACATATTCTTCTCCGATCCGCTTTTAGCTTATTGTTAACATTTGTTTTCAAGAGGCATGCTGAAGGGGAAAAAAAACAACAACTGACATTTAAAGTTAGAGAAAAAGCTAACTCGCAACTTAAAAAAACCCGAAATAATCGCATTTTGTTAAAAAAAAAAAAAAAAAAAAAAAAAGTATACAACGAAGACACTTGAGAAAACTGTAAAAAAATAAGTTTTGGAGGAACGCAAGTTTTAGATATCGACAAGAAAGAAAAAAAACGTCACCCGACTTCGTGCGGTCTGTGAAATCACCTCAAATATAACTAAGAACAGTTCACAGATCGTCACTGAACCGAAGTCATTCACGAAGGATGTTCTTCTGAAGAGGAGAGAAAAGACAATAATACTGACTGATCCTGCAGTCAGAAACCCGGTCATCAATAAATAAGTTATGTGGTGGGGTTTTTATCTTTTTATTTTTTGTTTTTGTTTCCTTTTTTTATTTTATTTTTCTTATTTGTAACTATAGCTCTCTGTATTCCCATGTGGACCAATCTCATGAGTCAAAACATGGTATGTGTGATCTTTTATTGTGCAATAAAAGATGACTTTCAACTTTCCTTTGCCCGTGGTGAGTAATTCATTCACAAAAACGTTGAGATTTCCCTTTTTCACGCGCGTGTCAACTATACCCTGAAGGTGGCCTCGTTCAACGCTGTGCATGCTGGGAAAAAAAAAAAGGATTTGACGGACGAATGCTCCCGCGCGCGAACAAATATATTTGTTTTTAGTCGACGTGCTTTTGACGTGTTTTACATCAGAGATTTTCTTTCGAAAACAACGAGTCATTTGTAACCTGAGCGTCTGCGGTCGACTTAAAAACAACAACAAAAAAAGTGTAAACAAAACAGTATACCATTGGCTGCAACATCGAAATATACATTTATTGAAACATACATTCATGTTTTGGAATAAAATCCCATTTCGTCATTGAAAATATTGATAAATATAAAATTGACAGAAGCGTTGATGAGCTCTGGGAAGAAACAAAAAGGGAGGAATACCAACATCGTCAGTCCTGCTGCACCTCGGTAGATAAAAGGACCGGTAAATAATAATAAACAACATTTATACATTTGTCTCGACCATCTGTTGTTTGCGTACAGCACGGTTTTTAGTCTTTTAAAAAAATTTTTTTATATAAAACTCGTATATTTTAAATGTGATTTTAAAGCAAAAGTGTGAGGTTCTTGCAACGAGGATGACAGAGTTGGTTATTCCTTCTTTTTGTTTTCGCAGACAAATACAAATTTGTGAAACACGAAAAGGCAAAATTTTAGTTTGTACACGCAGCATTTCTAATTCATCATAAAGAAGTGACACACTTTAATGAGATGATTTAATTCTGACGTGCCCCCCCCCCCCTTCTTGTTTGGACTCACATTAAACAAATCACCAGTTAAACACATCAGTTTCAGAAACTGCTCGTTAACTGCACAATACAAGGAAGCCATTGGTCAAAGTATGATTTTTTTTTTTAATTATTATTATTAATTGGTTTAAATTTATCATATTAAAAGTGAAATCCGTTTTGATCAGTTAATCAAATAATAATGATAATTAAAAAACAAAAAACACCTGTTATTTCATTGAGGACGTAGTAAGCTGATTGGTCGGCTACTTGGCCTATGACCGGGCTTCTTTGGCTCGTTGTCGTTACGTCATTAAAAGGTAAGTCAAGGTGGTGTTTTAAACCCCTCCCCCTTTCCCCTCCTCCCCAAACAACATTCACGCACGTAGTTCAAACAGAAATGAATAAAACAATAAATGTTTACACGGTTGCAGCTTCACCAACAGAAGAAAGGAGCGAAACAAACACGCGACTGAAACAGCGCCGACATGAAGCGGAAGACGAGCACGCGCAATCCGGACCGCGACGCCTCGTGCGCCCGCCCGACCGCCGGCCGTGACATTTGGGCGCACGTGCTCGCGCCGGTGCTGCGGTTCATATCGGCGGCCGTTTGAGAGGGACGTCACCCCGGAAGGAGAGCCGTCCTCCGGAGGTTCAACGCGACCAGCCGCCGCCTGCAAACTCTTCTACAAAAACAACAACAAAAAAGGTGAAGCTATGTGTGTGTGTGTGTTTTTTTTTTTAATTGATTTATTTCATTTAATGATGCCAGCTTTGGCTTTTAATGACGCAGTGCGTGGCGTGCGTGAAAAGAGAAAGACGTCCGTTGGTTATTTGGTGCGGTGTTCGTGTGCGAAAGACACTCTTGTTTTTTGTAGTTTTGTTTATAAAAGTTATAGTTTGAGATGTTGGATGGCACGTTGTTGTTGTTTTTTTGTTTTTTGTTGTTTTTTTCATTCACCCATTTTCTTTCAAATTGGCTTAACATTAACCTTTTATTTTAATATGTCTTAATTTGTTATTATTATTATTTTTTTAGTCCTTAATTACTCTATTGCTCCTTAAATTGTTTTTTTTTCTGATGCTGAGATTAAAATTTAGGGTGTTTGGAAACATAAACAATGGTTTGGTTGCAGGTTTCTGATACGTGAGGGTGTGTGTGTGTGTGAGGGTGTGTGTGAGGGTGTGTGTCCATCTTGTCCTCAGGCGTCTCCATCTTGTCCTCAGGCGTCTCCCTGCTCTCCAGCGGTGTGTGTAGTTCCGTTGTGTGTGTTTCCAGTATTGTTGGTGGTGAGCAGCCGTATTAGTTTTCTCTCCCTCCTCCTTCCAAGTCCTTCTGTTTTATTCTTTCTTCTTTCTGTCAGAGTAAAGAAAGAAAGAAAGAAATAGCAAAGTATATAAAAACAACAAAAAAGAAGAAGGTAAATAGTACAAATATTTGTGTTTCGGGCCGGTGTTTTGTCCATCGCACATCTGTATTTGGTTACAGCTGTGCGACCGCATACTTTGTCTGATTATTTGCTAAACAACCTCACCTCCAGCTCACAGTAGAACAACAAACGCAGTGATGCCCTCTTTTAGTATAATTTACAAACAAATAAAGCTGAACGAAGAGACATGAAGTAAAAAGACTGTTGTCCCCCCCCCCACACCCCTCCCCTCCATGTAAATATTCATTTGTTCCCATAAATCCTTTCTTGTTATGAGAGTAAACTTTATCTTTCAGAGACTCGGCAATCAATTCTGCTGTTGTTGTTGTAGTGACCCCTTCACGCCACCAGGGGGACTACAAACCTGTGTGAGCGCTGCTGCCAGGTCAGGTGCATTGAGAGGCTGGATGGAGATCTGAAGTGTATTTTGGAAGGTTCAAGGCCAGGAAAAATAATAATAATAATAATAATGCATATTTAGTCAAGTTCGCAATACACACCTAGTGACATTCAAATGCAATGTTAATATCCAGTGCACTCCTGACAGTATAAACCAACGTAATGCTCGAATAATATACAAAATATGAATTAAAAATGATTTATTTATGTTTGTTCGCTCAATGCCGCCATCATAGTTTTATAATTTTGTATGGTATTATAATTATATTATAAATTGTATCTCATAAAGAACGAGAGCCATTTATTGGCTGCGTTTTTTTTTTTTTTGGGGGGGGGGGGGGTTTGCAACTACATCCACGATGTTAATAGATATTCATCGAAATGTCAAATAATAAGTAGAAGTTAAGCACTTCAAGATAAACAGCTGGTGGAAATAATTCTTCACTCGTGTGCCATTAAAACCGCAGAAGAAGAAGAAGGGTATCAGAAGAGCACCCGTCAAACCTCAAACTGTGGAAGACGGCTTAGAAATATTGATGAAAATCTGACATTTTGTCGGTTTCATCCAGCTGTTTTTTGTTGTTTGTTTTATTTCAGATGAAATAAAACAATTCCAACGATTATGCAAAAATGACTTCAGTCAGCTGGAATAATCTTTCATCAGGCAATTATGTATTGATTATGACATCCTGTAAACAACTGAAGTCACTCAGTTTGACACGGTTTCAGACTTTTGGACTCCACCGTACTGATTTCTTTGAAATGTTGTTTTAGCCATTATAAGATAGACTTGAAAGTATCTCTCACAAAACGTTCTTTTAAAATACATCTTCTTTTTCAACGTGAACTATTTCCCTTGTGAAAATCCTAAAAACCAGAATTGCCTACTTTGTGACTACAAAAAAAAAAAAAAAAATACTCTGTTGCATTTTTCTCTGATGAATTTCTTCACAAAAGACGGTGGAAAAGAAAAAAGTGTGCCAACCTGCATGAAGGTTGCTGAATATGTTTCCACTCGCTGTAAATGTCGTTCAGGTGTGTGAAAACCTCAGATTTGGGTCCAGGATCATTTATCGTCGAGCGTTATACGAACTCGTGTGCTGTTTTCGGCCGGTCGACGGTCGGTTGCGGAGCCCAGATCTGACGAGTGTCAGTAAAATATTCTCCGTGATGAATCGCTGTTTTGAGGTTGACAGTTTTGGCTACACGGAGACGGATATAAACAGATCTGAAGTTTTTATTTGTTCTGAGCACAGATACTTTAGATTTTAATGTCGAGATAAAAACTTTTAGTGCGTCTGAACTCGAATGTTTTTGATGTTCCAGAGCACATTGTGACACGCCGGGATCAAACTCGACCATACATATCTCCGATAGCCGTCTCGCGCTATCCAAGTAGGTTTTTTTTTTTAGCCCAGATAGAAAATGTGGATCTAATGTTCAGTAAAGGAGAGATTCAGCATTTTTTTTTTTTTTTTTTTTTTTTGGCTGTAGTTTAAAAGTGGACTCATCTTCTGTGATATGCAGCGCTGAAGTTGATTTAAAGGGTTGGTTGGACTTCAGAGAGCGAAAAAACAAATACATGCAGAACACCAGGAAAGAGCAGAAATATAGCAGAATATATATATATATAAAAAGCCTGTAATGACGGTCAGTGCATAAGGTCTAAAAGGTTTGGGAAAAATATGATATTTATATATATTTATATATATAATAATTATAAAAAGCCTGTAATGACAGTCAGTACATAAGGTTTAAAAGTTTAAGAATTTTTTTTTTATTTCTATATATAATATATAGAAAAAGCCTGTAATGACAGTCAGTACATAAGGTTTAAAAGTTTAAGAAAAAACATTTTATTTCTATATATAATATATAGAAAAAGCCTGTAATGACAGTCAGTACCTGAGGACTAAAAAGTTTGGGAAAAAAAATTCTCTATTTATATGTATATCATATATTTTAGACTTAAAAGCAGTCAAGTTTCAACATTTGTCAAAAACAGAAATCTAAACTGTTTCAGTGAATTGCGAGTGAAGCGTTTAACTTTTAATTTTTAAATGTAGTTGAATTTTGACATCTTGAGAAGATGTTGAGAAAATCCCAAGTGATTTAAAAAAAAAAAATAATTACGGTTTCTTTCTCTCTCTTTTTTTTTTTTTCCAATCTATCCCATTTTAAACAAATTATGACACAGATAAAATAAAAAAAAAAAATACAAATGGGGATTTTTACATCGCTATCCACTTAAGTTCACATCCATCAAACTGATTCGCTGGTTTGCCTTTGCACAGCTCCACAGTTGTGCTGTTGTAACTGCCTCGCTCAAGGGCATATCACTTGCATTTTTGCGGAGGGGAGGTCTTTTTTTCTCTCTCTCTCTCTCTCTCTCTGCCCACAAACCAGTGCTAAAAGTCTCAAACTGTCATTGTGATTTCAGGCCAGCTGGTCCACGGCATCATTTGCTGAGCGGCCGAAAAATCTGGTTTCCGCGCTGGAGGTCGGTCGCAGATCGCCTCTCGCCCCGCCGCTCTGAAGCCATATTTCGTTTTGTTTATCGCTCGTGTCAAGAGGCCAAACTGATGAGGAAAGATGTTTCAGGGTTTTGTGTGTTTACATCCTTTCCCCCTTCGGTTAGAGGAAGACGCAGTTCCACGCTTGTCATCTGCCCTTCATTAGTAATGAGAACCGGTCTTTTAGAGATTCTTTTTTTTAAATTTTTTATTGTTGTGTTTCTTTTTTTTTTTTTTTTTTTTATCCCCTCCTGTCTCATCTCCTCATATTGTTCCTGAAAAAAAAATAAAAAAAATCAATCAGTTCTTCTTCTTTTCCATCTCCGCGCCTCCTCCTCTCCTTTCCCTCCTCTGTCCTGTAATCTGTCCTTCATTAGTGATGCTGTCACAACGGCTTCGATTTTGGACTTAAAATTGATGATTTTAAAGACAAGTTGATGATTGGGAATTCAGACAGGCTGTCCTGAAATACCGCTCTGCTTTCTCTCCGCGTACATTTTAAATATTTATACTACAGGAAGGCGTGTACGTGAGCATGTACTTTTAGCCACTTTCAAGATTTTTTTTTTTTAATTACTCTTTTTTTTTTTTGGTCTATTTTTTTATGCTCATTCTTGATTAGATTAGTCACTTTAAGTTTGACTTTCCCTCACCCAGTTTAGTTTCACGGCTCCTGCACACAGCTGTTATTGGTTTCGGTTCAACTTAAGTATAATGTTGCTGCACCTCCACGGAGGGGACGGTCGTGGCCCGGCGGCGTTATGTTTACGGGTTGTTTGTATGTCCCATTTTCATGAAAGTCACATGTCAGGAACGCCTTCGAGTTGTTACAAGCAATTGAAGATGAACTGAAAAGATTTTGCTGGTGAAAGTTCAAAGTCACTGTGACTCGTAATTTATCAGGAGCGCCTTGAAGGAATTTCTTCAAATTTGGCAGAAATGTTCGCTCGGACTTGAGGATGAACTGCAAAGATTTTGTGGCTGAAGGATCGAGGCGTCTTTGACTTCCTGTCATTTCCTTTGCGTTCATGAACATGGACTATCAGTCGGAGCCAACGCGTGCTCGTGTGTGTGTGTAACTGTCGTTTTAGATGTTAGTTTTACGTTAGTTCACCGAAATCCTTTTGTCAATTATTCATATCGATAATTAGTCAGAAAATTCTGTCGCTGTTGATGTCCAAACTTTCCACGTTGGCATCGGTTGGTTATCAAAACAACTTCGGTTCTAGGAAGCGACAACGGGGGCGGAAAAATTTAGCAATTTGTTCTCACCATTTGTTCAAAACCTCTAAACGACCCAAGGTTACACTTGATATCCTCGAAAAAAAAAAACTTCACTGTTTATGTTGCAGCTCAGAAAAACATGTAAATCCTTTTTAGAGGTCAAGTTTTAGAAGTTGATGACAATCTATTCTGTCATTTTGAGGGCTTTGCGCACAAATATACTTCTTTTTCTTTTTTCTTTTTCTTTTTTTTTACTTCCACTGTTTTTCTGTGAGCCTTGATCCCAGCAGGGGTAAGTGAGAGAATATGAACTGACTTTTCAAATCAAGATAATATCTCCGCGCGATATTGCCAGGTCTCAGCGGGCAAAATTTTACTAAACAAAGACGAAAGGTACGAGGATTTTTCAAAAAATGCCAGCGTTATCCTTTTGAGCCCGTCCTGACTCCTTGCACAACATGGAGTTGCGCTCGGGGCCACATGTTGCGGTGGATGAAAAAAAAAACAACAACCCCGTACATAGGCATTACGGAAGATAAATCGGCATAACGTTTTTCAGCAGCGTGGAGCCAAGTGGGCGCGCGCACACACACACACACACACACACACACACACACACACACACACACACACACACACACACACACACACACACACACACACACACACACACACACACACACACACATCCTGGGAAACAGTGAAACCAACTATTGGGTCAAACACAAACAAAATTCCCCACAAGCAAATAAACATATTTTATTGATCGAAGTCTATGGTATAAAACCTATTGCGCAAGTGCATTTGGGACGTGTCCAAATCCCCCTTTTTCTAGTTTAATGGCCGATAATCTCAGTGCAAAGTCATGATTTGAAGGGGTTGTACTCGGTCTCTTGATTAATCATAGGTGTGTTTTGGGTTAAAACAAACCAATCAGAGTGTCGTCCACTATTCCCTTTAGGAGCCAGATGCTCTCGCATCTTGGCCATATTTGTAACGTCCAATTTTTCAAGAAGCAGGAAAGAACATTTCTCGTTTAGATTCGATAAAGTCACATCTCAAATACTCTTTAACGTTTGCCCCTCTGGTGACCTATAAAACCTCTCAAAGACAAGCGAGTGTCAGGTAAGAAAAGAAAAAGGAAATTCGGTTTGTCTAGATGAGATATAAATGACTGAACTCATCTCACGATTCACTCATTCAGCCACTTGCACCCGGTGTTTTTTTTTTCGGTTTTTTTTTCATGCAACATACTGGCCTCGCCCGCACAGACAGGTTTAGACTTCCTACCAAGGGATACTTGAAATATTACACACACAAAAAACCTCTAAAGTTAACAATAACTACTCAACGGACCCAACATACATGCAGACCTGCTGGCACTGTATTGCAGTCCGACAACGTGACATAAAACACGCATTGTTTACCATCCCACACAGTCTACCAAAAGATACCAAAGGCTTAAATAGGTGTTATGTCGTGCAGTAAATAATTCTCAGAGGCCAAACGACACCTGCTGGTTGTGAAATAAGCGTAGAGGCAGAAGATTGGGGCATCTTTGATACATTAGGTGTATATAAGGACCACCTGTGGAGCGTACTGAATGTCCCAAGTTCTGGATGATCAGATAACATGTTTTTAGTAACAGTACATTGGAGTAGAATGAATCCAGCCAGATTGAATCAGTCACACAATAAGAAAACCTCACGACAACGTCACACACTTTTCTCATCTCTGCCCACTTTGAGGGCCGACTCTTATTTCTTGCTTTTCTGCGCTCAGGCCTGCCTCTTTTTTTTTTTTTATTTAAAAAAAAAAACAATAAAAAAAAAACATTAAAGACATCAAGAAGAGAAAGTGAGAAGAAAAAAAAAGGAAGACGGTGTGCAGTAAACTGGTTGTTCTCTAATCAGTACCCGTTGTCCGGCGGTCTGCTCGCCCCGAGGCTACGTCTGCACCGCCATGGCTACGCATTAACTTAATGCATGTGATACTTGGGGAAAATGTACTCTGCGCTCGCTGTCTGTGTTGGGTTACACTGCAAACTCGACCCAGATCCACGTGTTGGTGGATGAGCGGGCCACTGAGTTCTGCACTGTACATGCTGCATATTAAAGGAGCAGTGTCTAAAATATTAAATCCATTAAGTCCATTAAATGTGACCCATTTGGCGAAATCGGGTGTCTTTTGGTCCCTTTTTGTTGTTGTTGTTGTTGTTGTTGTTGTTGTTGTTGTTGCTCCGAGCACCTGTACCGCAAAACACCACGGACAGTCTCGCGCTTAGAAGGCCAGCGGCCGGTTTGGTTTTAACACACGACACGGTGCTAAATTCGTGAAAATACGAGGCCGTCGATTTCTTTTTTCAACGGATATCTTACTTACAGGACCGAGCTAACTCGGCAGTTCAGTGTTTCTACGTGCTGTATTCACTCGGTTTGATATCTGGAAAGCAATAAAAACGGACTAGATCTCGTCTCTGTTGCTAGGGTCGTTGCTAAGGGCCGGCCTACTTCCTGGAGTAGTGAACGTTGCATTCGTCACGTTCGCTTCTGCTGACGCGACTGTTTTTCCAGTTGCTCAGTCATACTCCACGTGTTGCCGTGGAAACGGAGATCGCACAAACAAATTATATTCTGAGGGCGAATTGCCCCACGATGTGAGTACCCTTTGATGACATATATTTTATTTAGTTGGTAACTTGTTGTATAATCGCAAATATTACATATTGCTTAAAAAGCATACAGCCACAGTCTCACAATAACTTTTTAAATGTTAGAGGTGCTAATTTGAGAAAATTCATGACGATCCAACACACTGTTGGTTGAGTTACCTCACTGCAATGCTCGGATGTTTTATTGACTGACTGTTGGATATATAGAAAAGGAAAAATAGGAACAAATCTAGATTAAGATGCTTCCCTTGCTGCCTGATGTCCCAGTTTTGCTGTAGCTCATGTGAATTTGTTCTAAGTCCAGAAAAACTGGCCCTGGAAATTTGACCCAGACTGGGCCATCAACCCTGAAGCCTGGATATCTTTACAGACTCGGCCAAATCTTTTACTAGCGGCTTTTTGAACGATGTCAGATTTTACGTACGAATATGTTTTACAACCCTAACATTCAAATTTAAGATCGATACCTGACCGTCAGTTAATTCTGTTTTTTTCTTCTTCTCCCTGTTGATGTACATTAGAGTTTCTAACTCGGTCACGTGCACCCGGAGGTGGAGTAACTATTTATACAATTCAGATTTGAAAAAGTTAAAGTGCCTTTTGAGCGATGTTAAAATACACCGTTACAAGTCACGGTCCTCCATGTGAAAAAAAAACTTAAGTAAGCAAAAACACAAGACAGTAAAAGTATAGGTTTGGTCCTTTCAACTGAAATAATCATTAAATGAACACTGACGCATCAGTATGCTGTTGTTGTGGCTGCTAAAGGTGGAACCAGTTTGAACCAGTTGAAATACAGTTTTATACGCAGGCACAGCAGCTGAATCAGAGCTGTCGTGAGATGATTACTGGAAGAGGAAAGAAGACAAAACAAAGTTCTCATACACACAAATCTGTTTCCAGTTTTTTGAACTTTTTGTCCAAACTCTGATTTTCGGTGCGATATTGGATCATTTGAACATTTATTAAAATGAAACCATGTGCAATGTCAAGAGGGGTAAAAAAACAAACAAACCACTATTTGTTGAAGCTGTTATAACAACTTAGACATCTACAATATGATCTCAACTACACACCGTTATTTTGTAAGATGTCAGAAGTCAAAAAAGTTTGGAAAACAGTTTTTGTTTCGTTAACAATTCGTTCAAATATTTCATTTTGTTTATATTATCCCCATCCTTTGTGTCATGTCATTGTGTGTTGTTCAAAAAAAAGTGGTAAAGTAGAAAGGACAGTTTCCCCCCAAACAATGTTGGAGAGTAAAAACATAAAGTTGCATTGAATGAAATACTCATGTTAACTTAAGTAAGCACTTCAATTAACATGGATTAAAAATGGGATAGTAGTTTTGCTTGAAATGCCCATCAGTGAATTTCCATTTGAACTAAGACAACAAACCACACAGACAGTTTCGGCCACCTCGCTCCCGCTAAGAGAAACACTGGTCGAATTAAGATGGAAAGTCCAAAAATGTGCCGTCCGCTGAGCTCGGCTAAAAATCAGAACTGCGAGCAGTCGTCCGATGTCGCAGTTTGATCGGCATCCTTACGAAAATTAGGCTGGTGTGTTTTTTTTTTTTTTTTCACATTCCAGCTCCACACGTCCAGCTGTTTTACCGTCAGCGCTACGGGATAGTAGTCGGCATCGCCAGTTAATCCCAGCCCGGTTCTCCGCCTCCTATTGTGACCTGAACTTGGTTCATGGCCCGGCTAGCTGTGGCGTGCAGAACCGGGAGTGTACCGTGGGACCGTACCAAGTCTGTGCTTGATTTTCTGCCGCTTGAAGTCCATTAAACACTGAAGTACTACAGCTGCAGTCGTGTTCTCGTCCCAAGATAAAATTCCTCGGATGAATTAAGCATTTGCTCTTCTTTTTTTCAGCATTCACGGGGGCCAAAGTAACGACCGGGCAACAAGCCACAAGGTACTGCAGTTTTGTGTTATGGCTTATGTCAAGCTTATTTTTACGTCAACAATAATAATAATAAATAACAATACACTGCACTGATATAATAATAAAGAATGGGCATTTGAAAGGGCAGTTCAGTCACAGTTGTTTTAGTCTGTTGTAATGTAGATGCAAGACAGATGCGTGCTGCTGGGCTTCGACCAACGATACCAAAAGTTTACATTTGTAAAACACAGGCTATGCAGCCCCCCTCTTTTATTTTGATGGTGGGGGAAATGCATTCTGTCCTACATAAGAGCCGCGCTGCACTTTAAAAAGCAAACTAAGTAAATCAGTCCGACTACGGGAGGTTATCGCTGCCATAAATACGACTTAATAAGCCTCCGTACTAACACCAAACATGTGTCCGTAGCTGCAAAGTCATTTTACAAATGTATATGCAGAGCAAACTTGAAAGGGGCTGTTTGAGTTGTCAGCATGTGGACAGAATATACATAAACAGTCGGTGATTTGTTATTTTTCTCCCGTTATGCTAGCTGAATTTACAGCCAAGTGATTTGCGGTGTGCTAAACACAATTGGATAAAAAAAATATAAATAAATAAAAATGTTTGCGCTCTTTGTCATCTGCTTTACTTGTTTTGCTTGGGAGTTGATACCTAACGTCAGCCAGCAAGGCAGAAAAGTAAACCTGTTTTTTGGGGGGGATTCTTAAATCTGATTAAAGGTTGAATGTCAGTTAATCGAAACGCGCCGGTATATCAAGTTCATTATTCAACAAAAAAAACCTCACTCTAATGCGCATTATTGCAACGTTTTTTCACTATTTGACATTTAACTTGTAGTGGGTTGTGTGGTGTGTGTGACCGATGTGCACACAGATACAGTTTAGAGGGGGGAGAGTGTAACCTTGTTTGTTTTTTTCTACTACAATTTACAAAAGTTCCCTCACGGGCGAACTATTGGTAGATGCTATAATTTACCACGTTCCCTAAATGCCTCGCAGGCAGGCAATTGGTAGATGCTTAGTCCCAACGCCGTGACAGAAATGCATGCAGTGTATTCTTTTATCAGAGACAAATTTGCAACAGGACACCATTGACATGTGGAGAGATTTTTTTTTTTTTTTTGTGACACTACACTGTAAAAAAATGGGATGTTACTGAATTTATTTTCAAATAAAATGTCCTCAAAATTGGGCTGAAACTTATTTTTCCTAAAATCTAAATGTTGTAGTGTGACAAAACAGAACAGGAGCTCATAAATCTGTAGAAGTGAAAACACCGCCGAGATGCCAGCGAGTCTTATTTAACCTTCATTTCTTTCCAGGACAGTTTGCTCAGTGCCATCTCAAGCCAAAGGGATAAAAAGCTGCTTTTCTTTTTTTTTTTTCGCCCCCCAACTTGACCAGCCCAGATTTATATCGCCAGTTCACTTGACAACTGTGACAAAGATTCTTTATCCGAGAGCCCCGGCCACCACTCACTAAAAGTTTCATGTTGATAAGATAAAAACAAAAAAGAAGAATGAATATATATTTGTGAAGCCGCGACATTCTCAGACAGTTAGACAGAGATGTTACTCGGTTGGTGTCAGATGTTGCTGAATCGCCAGGGGGAAAAAAAAAAAAAAAAAACGACAAGTAACTTCTGTCTAACCCGGGACGGCACAGAGACGAGAGTAAAAAAAGAAAAAGAAAAAGAAAAGACAACCACAGGAGGAAGCGCGGATGGAAGAGGAGCCCTGTGTCCTTCCTCGTCATCTGAAAACAATAAGATAACAAGGAGGGTGGGAATTAAAGGACTAGAGCTGTCTAATCTGGAACAACGGAGGAATGTGAGGGAGATGCCACAGCGCTCTTTTATCCCAGATGTGTGCGATTAGGTCCACGGGCCAGATCCTACGCACCAGACCCCTGCTGGATCAGGTTTCCTCCTCCGCTAATGCCACCGGACACACGATCTGACAATGATCATGATAATTACTCGAAAATGACATGCCATTTCCATCGTTGAAGAAACGCAAAAACAAAACAAAAATAACAAAACGATACGCAGCGTCGGGCATCCCTTCCAGCTGTTCACATGTTTTGTGTAAGAGGTAGAAAATATGGGACAATAAAAATATTACAACAACCAGTTGGTTTCGGAGGACCACTGGCAAGTTTTTTTTATTTTATTTTAATTTTTTTTATGTTTTGCATATCCATATGAATTTCATCATCAATTTAATCACCAATTTAAAAAAAAAATGAAGCCAGGCTCTGTCTCCAGTTGTACTGATGATGATGGCCCTAAATAATAATGAAATAATCTGTGTTTTTTTTCTAAACACTTTTAATCTGCATTTCCACAGCACGGGGCTCTCGAAATGTTTTTTTTTTTTTTTTTTTTTCAATTGGAGCCATTTTTGTTGTTGTTGTTGTTGTTTTAGGTTTTCTTTGGACCACGAAATACATGATGAGCATTACACCCCGGACGAGATTACTTCTATCTCTACACCAAATCTCAGAGGTTGGATATCCTTGGATGGAAGCAACCTTAAATGCGTGAACGTGTGATTAAACTTGAGGAGGTGTGATATTTTAAGATGTAATCTCGCGGCGGAGAAGCCAACATAAAGAAATACGAGTCCTTTTTTAGCCACAGGGAGCCGAGCGAATTGGACACGCACAAACGGCCTTGTTATCTTTCTCTTCACCTCCATACTCCTCTTCGGTTTCCATCTGTAACTTTTTTTTCTTGGTGCTCAGGGAAAAAATAAAAAAAATAAACCCTCAATAACAGCCTGTAGATGCATCTTTGAGGGATGTTTCTCTTAAAAGTCCAAAAATCTAATCAAACAGAAAAATACTCAAAGCTTGGCTTGTTTAAAAAAAAAAAAAAGAAACTAAACTTGGGGAAATCTTGTGATTGGTGACGAACTCACAACTGTCATTTAGAAATTGATATCGCTTTTTCTGTATCTTCCTCGTCACAAACATCTCCCTTACGGGAACCCCCCCGCCCCCCCGTGTGGGATTTGTTCCTTTGTCCTTTTTAATATAACACACAAAAATTTTGAGGAAGTGACTTTTCCTCACCGCCTTTCCCTGGTTTCCACTGCATGCTGTCATAAGAACCTCCGGTTTGCACCGCGTTCGTCTCTTATTTAATTTGCCATAAACAAACACTGCCGTGATTCAAACACAAAATCATAAAAACAATCAATGAACTCTGCATTTTCCCGGGAGTTTCCAGCTGCAGCAGCCGGGGATGTTTCACAAATGTTCCTCCAAGTAAAACGACAAAATCAGTCCGCCCAAGATGACACACGTTTTAGTTCGAGACGAAGACCTCTAGCTGCTATATGAAATATGAAATATGAAATACGACGGTCGTCCGTCTGGAGCAAAGGAGCAAGTCCAGTGACATTATCATTGAGCGACAAAGTCCACTTAGGGAGGATGTCGGGGTGGATGGATGGATCAACATCAAATCAGATTCCGTCAACGTAGCCCACTGTCGGTTTCACGTAAATGCCACTTGGACTCCGCTTATTACCGGAGGACTCCACCAGAGGGCGTCACCAGAAAAATAACAACGGCACCATTACAACGTCCTGGTTTTCCCGACGTAACCAAGAGACGTGGCGACAAATTGAGAGGGTCCCTACTTTGGCGATTTTGAGATCACGTGGGCGACAAAACGTTCCGTCGTCAACGTCCGCACTTTGTATTTTTAGCATTTTCACAATTTTTTGAACCTTTTTTCTGAAACCGAGAGGTTTCTACGTTTGTGGTACCGACGTAGCTATTACACACTTTGATATGGACCCGGGCTGAAAGAACCCCGGTTAGAAAAAAAAACGATTCTCTGTGTCGTTCCGTGTTTGTGAGTTTTATAACGAAAGGCTCCGAAAAGAGGAAGTTATTGTGAATATCCTGACTTGAACTGCTTCGTTCTCAAGTTTCAGTGTTGTGCTGCGATGGTCCAACGGTAATAGAGGACAGCTGGATGGAACTGATTTTTTTTTTTTTTTTGGAGAGAGGGAAGCTCCGAAATCTGGTGGAAACACAATACGGCCAATTGTCGTGTTGTTTGTTCCTGTTGTGGACAAATTTTCATCAAAACAACAAAACTCCAAAAAGGAAGGCAGCTTTCCCTCCACCTTCTACGGCAATGTAGTAACGCGCCAGTAAGAAGAAAAAAAAAAACATTAACATCAGACTTGCAAGTGTTAATTGGAGGTAGCACATGTTGGATTTCTTTATAGGGTCCAAATCGGCCTTGTTTGGCATCATAAAGTGTCAACGCAGGAAAAAGCACAAGACCGAACAACACGGGGAATCTGCAGATGTCAGCAGTCCAGCAAATAAACCCAAACGATTAGTTGTGTCTGCTCTAGTGTGTTTTTAAATTCATTATTAACACCGTTGCACCGACTGTAAATTCCCTCCACTGTTTTTTTTTTTTTTTCCTTTCTCACCTGTGGGACACTTTTTCTTCATCCGGCACCTCTGCGTCTCGCTGTGCGACGGACAGAGCAACGCCGCCCTCTGGTCCGGCGAGCTCGTGGCCTGGTTGCCGCCCCCCCTGGTCCTGGTCTGCTTGCCCCACCTGAAACCACAGCCGACTCCGTCACGGAGACAGGCGCTCCAGTCGCTCCACTCTCCCGGCGGAGCCAGGAGACAGTCCTCTAAGAGGGAAGAAGAAGAAAACAAATCGAATAAATAAATCGTTTGATAAAAAAATGGTCAGGCATGAAAAGAAAAAAAACTATTTTTTAACCCCCCCCCCCAAAAAAAAAAATTATATATATATAATTGGTTTTAAAAAATAAAAACACAAAGATGACAAGAAAGATCATCTTTGAATTGTATTGTTGTGGCCGAGTGTTTAACCGGTTGCACATTTCTGATTCCAGGGAGCGCTAACATGCTCCTGAAAATCCAGAATAGACCCCTGTGAGGTCAGAGGCGGTTAACAGTTTTAACTATTAATTTGCTGATCTTTTAAAAACAAAAACAAAAAACCTGAACGTTCCCAGAGTAGAGATAATAAACAGAGGATGATAAAGATTTAAAAAAAGAAAAAAAAAGAACCAACTCCCAACCCCGACCCCTTCGGCAGCGGTACGTGAATGTTTTCCTGAGACCGCTTGGCGACCACGTTGCTGTGATTTAAGGTCGACGGATGCCAGCTGAAGCATTAATACGCGGGACGTTACACTTGCAGTAACCGGTTGCCCGACGGGTGACGTCACCCACAAAAAAAAGTCCATCGCTGCAAGTTTTTCCAAGCGGGAGTCCCGCCACACCCGCCCCCATCCCTCCCCCCCCCCTTCTCCCGCCACCCCCAACGGAAAATTGGCAACCTCGGTAATCATCATTATCATTGTCAGATTACGGAATCGGAGTGATTTCCAAGCGACTGTAGCTCGAGGTGTGTAGCAAACAGCGGGAAACCTTAACGTGGCCATGAAAACCAGATGTGGTCTCCGCGCCAGGAAACAACAGTAGCTGCAGATGGCGCAGGTGGACGGCAGAGGAGAGAGCCGGTGTCGATAAAAAAAAAGAAAGAAACGATGATGATGATGATGATGAAGATGATGAGTGGGTTCAACAACATATCTCGCTCACTTAGGAAGGCGGCGATGATATGAAGATATATTCTGAAAGCCTCTGAAGACTTTTTAACGCGGATCATGTGTCATGTGCTCGAAGAGTTCGGCCCCATCTTAAAAAAAAAAAAAAAAAAAAAAAAAAAAAAGCCGAGAAACAGATGAAGTGAATGAAACGGGAGAAGATGAGTGTTCACAGGATCCAGGTGAAGATGAGAGGATTTGAGATCTTTTATGACAAAGTGTCCCAGAGAAAGGCGCGATTTGTAGCTTTTGAAACGTGCCGTGAAGCCGTCGGCGATATTTCAAGTTGATTCAAATCTATTCTGACAAACGCCGCTTTCTTTTAGAAATTTGATTTGATTTCAAGATGCGTTTCCACCGGTCGTTCCCTGAAACGAAGACGCGTAGACCTTTATCTCTAATTTAGTCACGTTGTTTGACTAAAATCAAATGAGGGAAAAAAACAACCACACAAACAAACCGCGATCATTTTAAAACGCTCAACCGTTTACACGTAAAATACTGCTGAGGTGGCCTGTTTTATTTTTTTTTACCAGTTTTGTTCTAGTGTTATTGGGATCCTTCAAAAGCAAAGTTTCTGAAACCGGCATGTTTATCGTGAACAGACACTCTTAAAAACCTGATATACAAGAGACAAGTGAGCGTGTAATCATTTCGAGTAGGAAACCAGGACGAAGCATTCCTGCAAAACAACACTTTTGAAGCTTCTTACGAGGAATTTAGTTTTAGATCGCAAGCAGATGAGTGGTATTTTACTGACAGATTACATTAGATTTAGACTTTATTAATCCCACAGTCGGGGAATTTTGTAATAAGATACAGAGGACATCTCCAATTGTTGTTATTCTAAAAGTTATGAAATGCTCATTAGTCAATCGTTTAGACACGATTATCTGATAAAAGCTTCTGTAAAGATAAAAAATATATATTTTTAGGATCACAAACGGGTTCAGAAAAACCTCTGTAAAGTAGAATTTTTGTTTTTTCCCGCCTCGTCCTCTAAATTGTCTTCTATAGTTAAAATGGCCTCACATCGTCTTCATCGGCAGGTAACTTAACATTCAGGGACGCGTCAGGCGACGAGTGTGCAAAGATGCAAAATTGCCGTTTCTTGGACTCGATAATAATAAAGACCTTACGATACTTATTTGTTAAGGAGCTCCAAAAAAGAAACCCCCGCGTGACTTACCGAGGCAGTCCGTGTGGTGGGCGAAGGTTCCCGCCGGACACCGGGTCAGACACTTCCCTTTGTACAGCTGGAAGCCGGGTTTGCACTTGGTGCAGAAGTCCCGGCTGAAACAGTGCTCGCAGTCTGAGGAGCGGCACTCTGAGAGGGGGGGAGGAAGGGGTGGTGGGGGGGGGAGGACAACCGGACATCCATCACAAATAATGCAGAACACTGCTTTTTCTCTTTTCCACCTAGTTACACTGATTTTTGCTGCAGCTGTGAGGGAATTGCAAGTCAAACGCCAAAAACACCAAAAACGATAGAATAGAGGCGTCGACTTCTTAAAGAGGACGTTTTTCCTGTTTGAACGCGACGGGTGGTCGTTTTCAGGAACGGGTTTTGGTGCACTCACAACTACAACAAAATATACGCGGCCACAACTACACACATACAGTGAAATGTGAAAATCCAATCCAGATTTTTTGATCCTGTTTTACTTTAATTCAGCTGCATCACTTCACACACTAATGATCCCATGTTGTTTTTTTACTGCATTTCTTTACTGCAATTTTTCTTTTTTGGAAAACAAAACACGAGATCGTTGATATGTGAAGTGATTTCAGTGACATCACACTGAGAAAGAAGAAGAAAGAAGTTATTGAATTTGTTTTTCCAAATAAAAATAAAAATGATGCAAAATCCAGACTTGGTTTTGTATCATAAAACAACAGGAGACCATTGATGTGTGGTGAACTTTGAGTGAACGTCACATTAAATAAGGCCGGAGTTATTTAGTATTTTTTGTGACTTTTTTTGTTTTTGTTTTTTTAATTGAGGTTGTAGCCTATGAGAGTAGCTCGTCTGGAGTTTTGTCATTTGGTTTGTTGTAGTTGCTTCATCTCAAACCAATAAGAGGCGGTGGATCAAAAAAAATGCTCAGACGAGTAATTTATGAAACCGGTAATATTTTTTGTATTGTATGTTTACCGGTCTCCACTGTCGGCGCTGTTGATCTTCACCTGCTACTTCCTTTAATTTCCCTTTCAAGCCTTCTATCGAGTCATCTCTGGCTGCGTGTTGTTTTGTGTCCGTCCGACAACAAAAGAAGTGTTGTGCTGCTGCCAGGTCCCTATTTTGTATCATCTCGAGTATCAATACAGAACTTTTCAATGTTTTGACCTTGCAGGATGAATCCTTTTTTTTGTTTTTTTCTTAAGTGTTTCAGATCAGAAGATTTTAAACTTTTAAATTATAAAATTTTGCATTCGAGGGGAGGGAGGTGTGGGGGGTGGGGGGGGGAGTCTAATTGAGACAGTATGTTTCTGGGGGTGAATTAAGGCCAAAGGTGCACCTGAATGAAAAAAAAAAGAGGAGGTCTGAAGTCCAACGTACTCATGCAGCGGTTGATGTCCTTCCCTCTCTGTCCGTAATGTCCAGCGGGACAGGCGTGGAGACACGTTCCGTGGTGCGACATCCCCTCCCGCTGCAGGAACAGGAAGAGTCGCTCCGAGCAACGCACGCAGCCGTTGTCACGGGAACACTCCAGACAGCTCCGACAGTCCTCCGACATCTCTCGGCGAGCTGCGGGGACACGGCGGAGAGGACATCGGGTCAGAACCGAGATGAGTTAGAGGAGACGTTAATAGAAAAAGACAAAAGAGGGTTAAAAAAAAAAAAAAAAAAAGAAGACGCCGCAAATCCTCGACCACTAAGGTCCTTGAAATACTGAACTGTAGATGCTTCACATGTAGCCCACCTTCATCTTTTTTTTTGCCACCGGTGTTTACTTTTCTTGATTTTCTCATGTTAAAGTTTTACTGGTGCACTTCCCCTTTAACGAGGTGTCCAACACCATATTAGGGTTTACAGATTACCGTCTGGCAAAAGCCAGATATCTCCCAGTGTGCTACTGTCTGTTTAAGAGCTATTATTCCTTTTACTCTGTGTGTCAGCAGGCATTCAGTAAATCATCTGGTAGACAAAGTGAGTTCAGTCCTAACAAGGTTTCTACGTGGTGCTCTGGCCGTAGATTTTTCTCGCGCGTCGGCAGCGTCACCCTGATTTTTTTGGTGGATGGGTCGATGGGTCTCGAATTTTAAATATTCGATTTAGTTGTTTTAATCTCCAAAACCAATTAGTTCACGCGACTTTTCATTCTTTTTTTATTTCCCCTGTTTTGTTTTTTTTTACCGCCGCCTAGCTGTAATACGTTACTCCCGTCAGAAGGTGGCGGTAACGCGTCTAAAAGCTGCAGAAGAAAAAAAATCGAATAGTTCAGAGCGAATTTCGAATAGTAGTTTTGCTTGAAATGCTAAACCCTAGCCTGCAACCAGACTGCACCACAGGCCTGTCAATCAAAGAGACATGCCCCTCCCCCCCCCCCCCCAAAAAAAAAAAAACAGGTTTTTTTCAGGTTTATTTTTGAATTAACGACGGGGTTGTTAGCAGATGGACGGCCAGAAAACAAAAAAAGAGGAAGTGACTTTAACTATAAAAAACAAAATAACCATAAATATATTGACTTCGAATATCATGAGAGAAGTTGAATGGGGGTCTATGGAACTGGAGGTTTTTTTTTTTTTTACCTCTAGTGGTACTTGGTGGTATTGCAGCTCCTCAGACCCTGAAGCTACATCCACTTTTATATACAGTCTGTATACGGGGCCGTGATTGACAAGTGGGATGCAGTTTTTTTTCTTTAACTTGCATTAAATCGGCAGGACAGCACACTCCTAACTTTACCCTCTTTCTGTTCACAGCAGACTTTCCATTCTACTGTTGTAGGTGTTACACTCTCAACCGTCCCCCATAAAACCAGTGGCAGGTAGGAACAAATATCACAAAATGATAGCTAACCACATAATATTGCACAGCAACATAAATTACTTTGGCGAACTTCCAAGTACATAAAATATCCTAAAATATATACGTGTCTGAAGTTTCAGTTTGACATTCAGGTTTAAGTCTAAGCCAAAGTAAGTGTTAGTGTGATCACAAAGCGAGCTGTGATGTCTTCTCCCGGACGCACACAGGACTGGACAGAGTAGGAATGCTTCAAGTCCAACGAGGGACAAAAGAGGGTTTTGGAAAGACGGATTGAATCTGCTAAAGGAGGTGAAGGGCAGGCGATGAGTGCGTTGAGTCTGAGCAATCGCCGTCTGATCCTCGCAAAATACCTGTGGCTGAGTGCCAGCATCCCTCGCTGAGTGCATCGGTAGGTGTGCGTGTGTGTGGTTGTGCGTGTGTGTGGTTGTGCGTGTGTGTGTGTGTGTGTGTGTGTGTTGTGTGTGTGTGTGTGTGTGTGTGAACAACTGGGTAGTTCAAGCAAGTGTGAAACTGTTGACACATGAATAATGCAACGCATTCAATCAGTTCACAAATGAGAAGTCATTAAAAGATCATGTGGGTTTATAGACTCTGGAAAGTAGTTTTTTTGTTTTGTTTTCCAATCCACTTTGTATCATTATAAACTCTTAATTAAATGACGAATTTATTTGTTTACACCGAAGACTTGTTTACTCACTCGTAAAAACTGTAGCCGGTTTTACACTTTTGAGTTAATCCTCGACGTTACAATTCGTTTTAACATCCACACACGGTAGGATTAACTGCTCTTTAAAGTCAAAAGGGAGATTTATGAAATTTTTTCTGAATGGAATCGTGATTATAGATGGTCCTGTTTATTTTGTTTGTTATAAATATTTCAATCTGGTATTTTGCTTATAAATGGGGCAAAACAGCATATTGGCTGTTGTTGTTGTGCCACAGTGAACTAATTTTGACAGTTATTCGAGTGAAGGAAAACTATTCAGTTCAAAGGTCATACAAGTAACATACTGTACAGTATCCACACTGAAACGCATTGTGGTTGTAAAACATTAGGTACAATTTTTTTTTTAAATGAAATAAACGATACAAATCTAAATCTTCGATGAAATGCAAGTATGTCAGGTGATAAATGAAAGAACAGCTAAATGGATTGTGTTTGATTTGTGCTACTGAGACATTGTACAAGGTAATATCGTACACATCAACACTGTACTCTGCTGAGCTTAGTTTATTGTAAATATTTCAATAAAAAAATTGAATGCAACAAGTTTAAATAGTGATAATAACAAATAATAACTAGCGAGCCATTTGGCCACGCCCACATGTGAAACCGCTAAAATACGCAATCTTTCGCTGGGAGAAACGCGCGTGCCAACTTTTGTGAGTTTTTGAGTATTTTAAAGCCACCAAAAGGGCAATTTATTTTTTAAGAAGAATAAGGAACAAGAAAAAGAAGAAGAAATCCTTGAAGAGCAAAAGAGCTTTCGCACCATTCAGTGCTCGGGCCCGAATGCAAATAATAACAAAAAAATTGAATCCAGAAATTGCTTCCAAAAACTCTCAACTGACTTTGTTCAATTGGGGTCGCAGTGAGCAGATCAAATAATTGCAGAGGAATAAAAAGTCTGTTGACCTCGTAAACTCTGAAGAATCTCATACATTATGTTTGATTGTAGAAATTTACTTCACAACAGCTGCTTCAAAGCTCTTTTACCTGCCTCTTAACCTCAGGCACTTCACTTTAGCAGCTCATTGACACGGACTGTAATTTTTCTCACTCCGGCAGCTCCTGAGTGTGAAAATAATTCATCAGCGGGAACACATTTTTTAATTTATGTTCTTGAAAAATTCGTCAAATCAAGCTGGAAAGGGCAAAAGGCTCCACTTCAGAGCTGTCGTTTCGCAAACAACCGATCATACAGTTTATACTATAAAAAAAAAAAATCCTTAACAGCCAATTTGTCCATCAACAATTTGAGTTCTGTAGAGTTTTTTCTTGGCAAAAGATTCTGCAAAACTCTCTTGATGTCCTGCCGGCGTTAGCGAAATATATCTCGTGAAACGCGACACCGCTAAAAGGCAGTATTGAACATCATTTTTTTTTATTTTTCAAAATCTTTTTAATACTACAACAAGGTTTATATAAATACTAGTGAATATTAGCCATCAAAATATAACCTCATAAATTTTCATCTCCACGGTATTCCTAAAACTGTTTTCTTACCTCTTTTACGTTAACTATTTGATGTTGATTATATACTGAGTGGTAATGTACGAATCCTGCACTTCACAGGAAGTCAAGTCTTCCCGTGTCTTGGTTGTGATCCATTTTCACAAGGCTGTTGCTCTGTCATTATCTCTGCTATTTGTCCGACTCACCGCATTTATAAACCTGCCTTTGGAGAAAATATTTCACTTGTTTTTTTCCAAAAATTCCATCCGAGCTGGCAATCAACAGCTTAAAAAAAATGGGATGTTATGGAAACGATTTTGGCTCATTTAAATCGCCAGTCCTGCTCGGTTCTTTGGTCTTTTTGCTTGAATGTAACCAAACAGACGTGTCCGGCACTATTTCACAAAGGGCACCGTTGCTGCATTCGGCGCTTTCTGCTGCCCAACGCAAGGAAGTCATTTTTTTTATTTCCTGTTATACAGCGCTGACTCGGCGCAGCGCGGCGGAGATCGGTCTGGCGTTGCGATATTAGTTTTGCTGTGAGTTAAAGCTCATGACAGGTTTGAAAACCTGCGTGTGTCCAAGTCACATCGTAACTCAAAACCTCCCAGATGCTGTGGCTTTAACCGCATCTTTTTTCCCATAGAAATCATCTGAACTCTTCTCGTTTACTGGAAACCTGCTGGAGATGCAGTAGAAGAGATGTTTAAAGGCCATGAAAGGTCCGACTTGTCTTCTTATACAGTAACAGCAGCACAAAAAAAAAAAATCCAAAAAACTCACACTTCCATAATATATAGCTGTGTAATGTCAAAGCCACGGTTTAGCTGCTGTGAGGTCTGCACTCAATTTGGCAAAAAAAAACCTGGTACACAGCTGCTTTTTGAAAGTCTGAAACCCACCGTTAACTGTTCTACAAACTGCAGCTTGGTTGGATACAAAGTGACAAAACGATGCACGGGATATTTCTAGATTTTAGAGCCGAGTCGACAACAAAAGATAAAAGAATTTATGCTAAAGCGAGCCGCAACCTCTCGCTACATCTGAAGGAGCCTTTGAACCCGGACGGGCCCTCGTTAAAATTCTACCAGCGACTTGTAATTTGGGAAACACTTTTTTAGAAACTTCGCAGGAATGTAATCGACAACTTGTTAGAAAAGGCCTTCAACAGTATATTCTACTGATAATATATGGTAAATTATGCAATGCAGCAAAACACACACACACACGTACACAATAGACACTAAAGACAAAGACAAAAAACGTAACAATAATAATCATGACTTTAAGAAGACATTAATGCAGTGTAAAAACCAAAGATATTATATTTATTCCAAACTAATCAACGCTCCCATTTTGTCACAAACTCATCTTCGGTCTATGACCTTTGACCTTTATATTCTCAGGGTATGTTTTCACGTAATCTCAGCTCAAGAGAATGAAGGTGAAAAGATGATCACTACATGAAGAAGAGTCCGGGGACCCGTTTGACTGGAACTTCGGGACCCGGCGAGGGTCTCAACCCATTGTCTGAAAAAAGACAACCGAGTTCTCTTCAACATATGCTATCGATCTGCAGGTTTAAGGGATTTTCGGAGGAGCGGCAGGTTTAGGTAGCGTAAAAACGGTGACCTTTAACCTTGCATGGGATTGCCCTGGGTTTTTAACAAGCACCAGGTGTAACATGCTATGTCGGGGTTTCAGGGGAAACATGGTAGCATTTAAAAAGGGACTTCCACCCTAAAAACTGAACTCACAAAAACGTGGGACGCACAGGGGAAAGTAAAGGTGCACGAGTAAAGTCTGAACAGAAGCAATACAGAAGCAGTGTTTTCTAATGGTCGTGATGGACACCAAGGAAATATGTACTACAGAATGTATAGGTCAGTTTTTCTATTCTTTTTGTTACATGTTTACCAACAACAACAACAAACTCAATTGAACGATGAGTTTGACATGGTTTTTAATTTGTGGAGCTTTAAGGTAGTAATAGATAGAGCCGTTTTTTAAAAAGCTATTTTTGTGTACAGTCTTGGTCTGCAATCGAATTAAATATTACGATTTAATATTACAATTTGTTACACTTTTTATTTACCTTTTTAAACACTAAACCATGGCTCATAAAGTTCAATCTTATAGACATTATGTGTAGTCACATCTCCAGTGCACATCAGGTTTCAGTTTATCATCATTAAAGCCACAATGAAAAATCTGTCATATATACATAATATATATTTCAGTCTTCTTCACGCCAGTTAAATGAAGTTAGAAAGTTAAAGTACAGTTATAATGAGAAAAAAAAAAATCCATGCAGCATATAGATGAATAGGAAGTATCAGCTTGTTTTGGGCAGGAAGTGTCAATGTAGTTGTTGTGCGAAAAAAAACCAACAGTTTTTCGGTAACACTTAGTTAACGTGCTAACTGGCTAGCTCTTCAACTACACGACCACGTTGTAAACAGTAGATTAAACGTTGATTCAAGAATCAGCGTATTGACTTAATAATCAGTAAATAAAGAATCATTCCAGCGTGGCTTGTTACATTTCTCTTATCCAAGTTGTGTTAGCTAAGATATTATGCTTTTAAATATAAATTTTGGGGTGCGTGTATTTAAGAATAGTTCAAATATCTGTATTTCTCCTATTTTAATTGAGATTATTTTACCACAGAATGTAAGACATTTACTACAATTCCTAACATTTGTTCCAAACTTCACATTAGTTACGAATGAAGGAGTACGATAGTGAAGGTGCTCGTGCATCGAAAAGGTGAGTTCAGGTGGATTTACCCTTCGCTGCCTCGCTGGTCAAGAAATAGCCAGAATTCCGTTTTAGGGTGGATTTCCTCGGTAACAAACAGCAGCCGCCATTTCTCTAGATGGAGCCAAAACTTTCCACGATGCGCCATCATGTGTACATTAACAAGAAACAAATGGGCTAGGTGGGGGTGACGTGTTAAAATAACACAAGCTGTGCAGTACCTCATGACATGTGCTCATCCAGATAGCAGTCGGCTTTAAGATGTGTTGCTGTTTAGTGTGCTTTTCCACCAACTGGATTTGATAGCTTCTGTTACATTTTTATATCCTTGATGATCCTGAATGAGCTTCTTGCAGTCTTAACGCTCTGCCATTTTGATCGCTGTTCGGCATAATCCCGGTCAACGACAATGTAGGACATGTAAACTGTCTAATTAAGGCAATTAATACCAAATCAATAAAGGGACAACATAAAGGCAGCATTCACACACTTTTCTTTGCACTGTGTATGTTTGATTACTGTCTATATTTTTCTCATCAGTGCAATAATACTTTGTGATTGCGCAAGTCAGATTTATTTCTATTTAAAGCACATTTAAACACACCAGAGGTTGGCCAAAGTGCTGCTCCATTAACAAACAGAATTAAAACAAATAGACGACATCGTAAGCAGAAATATGCCATAAAAACAATAACAAAAAATCAGAAACCAAGATTTAAGCCAAAAGCAAAGCACACCAAAATGTTAGCAGCAGTGAATAAAACATTGAACTAGTGGTTAATGTGGAAAAAACAATAAAATTGGTTTTTTAAACGCGTTTTTTGAACACCGGTTTGGAGATTGACGGCCTGATTTGTAGAAGGCCTGTTTGGCCCGGTTGGCCCGGTTGTAGTCAGTTTAGATCTCGGAAGCAAGTCGGACCTGCTGATCAGTAGACCCAAGTGAGCCTTTAAAAAAACGCTTTAATAAAGCTTTGATAAACACCTCCGATTTGTGTTCCTGATTGACAGAAGTATTTTAGCTGTTTTTGACTCTGGGTGCTGCTTTTTTTCCTGATTATACCGTTTTTGAGAAATACCAAATGTTTCTCTGCATATTATGTCATTTATTTTAAACTGAAATTAAACTGGATTCACTTAAATGGACATTTAAATGAAGCGACACATCCCTGCATATTAAAGTTAAGCTGCAGAACATTGAGCAATTAGTGTTTGATATGCGTTTCAATGAAACGCTTTGTCGTCATATTTTGTCACGGCTGTTGCTGCAAAGTCCAACATGTCCAAACTGCACAACCACCAACACTTGTACCTGATTACGATTACTTTCCTTAAGTAGTGTGTGCTTGCATTGTCCTCTCGTCCAGTACATAGTGGAGTATAAAGTGGCCAAGACCCAATTTGATTGGCTGCTCGTCTTACTACATAGTGAAGTGACTGTATAGGAAAAGCTTCTCTACATCTGCACTCAAAATGAATGATGCAACTTGTGTTTGGATCTATTAATGCCTGTAAACAAACACAAAAAAGCACTTATCAGTAACTGGCAGTTACAGTATGTCTTGGATTCTCTAACACTCAAAACAGCTTCTCTTTCAAAATAAAGCTTGAAGCGTTCACAGAAAAATGACAGCTGGAATAAGCTGTTTACAAAACTTCAATTGGACACAGACAAAGAATTTTCAGAAGTTACACTTTTTAACACGTACACTGTTAAATTCTAATTTAACTAACTAATTCTGACTTGTGTACTATTATCATTGGTTCAGAGTTCTAATTGTTTTTAATCTTTACGCTTTATATTAAAGTGTAACATTGATGGATTCGACTACTGTGTTAGAGGAACACGTGGCAAAAAACAGCAGACTTGGCACCACATGAGTTAGTCTCTCCAGGGAGGCGTCGTATCTCCAATTTGGATCCGTTTTTTTTTTTTTTTCCTCCCTTTTCTCTTCCAGTTCTGCTGTAAAACTGTCACAGGTGCTCACAATTACCTACAGTAACCGTACTGGAACACAAACGGCACTAATGGACACAATAATGGCTTCAGCCTCTTGACCTTTGGAGTTCAGCTTTCCCGTTGAGCCCTTTTTTTTCTTTTTTTTTTAGCTCGTTCTCACTTTCTTTCGTGTGTGTGTGTGTGTGTGTGTGTGTGTGTGTGTGTGTGTGTTTGTGTGTGTGTGTGTGTTAACAGCTAAAGGAACCCAGGCCAGATGAAATCCAAATGGAGGGAAAGGGATATGAAAAAAAGGAGGAAGGGGGTGGAGGGAAGTATACTACAACGTAAATCTCTGTGACGTGAAGAGATGGATTCTGACAGCGGGTCAACCGGCCGCTCCCTCAGCCAGCATTTGATCCTTCAGACCTATAAACCCTGTCCAGCTTCAAGCTGTTCTTTTCTGTTGCTTTATATTTTTGAAAACTATTTGGCAACAAAAAATGTTGTGCAACTTGGCACTCTACAACATGCAGAATTAGCTTCTTTTTTTAAAATATTCTTTTGAGGACTTTTTTTTTGTTTAGATTGACGTAGTCGTAGTTTGTCAAACATGTGTATTCTTTACATGTTAGATGATTAACTTATCATTTAAATTGAGTTAAGTTTCACTTTTCTGCAGCCTTTTTCTGTTTTCCTCTGCACCTACTTGCACTACATGTTTTCCTTGAACTCAACCCCCCTGAGTCAGTTTGACTTCTTTTAAACCCGCAGTTGAAGTCGGTATAATCTTGCCGTCACAAGCTGTTATCTTGAACGAGAGTCAGAGGGACCCGGAAGCCAAAATGACGACGTAATTGAAACCGGATCCGCCTCTATTAGTCCTAAAATTCCTGAGGAAATGCCAGACACCGGCGAGCGCGAGGGTCACCACGTACCTGTGAGGCGGCTGCACTCGGGTCTGTTTTTTGCTTTTTCGAATTGCCAACCACTGCTGACTATCTGCTGGTGCAGAGCTTAACAAGGAGTGACATGACAGTTGAGTCACTGAATACTGAGACAAAAACAATAATAAATCTTAAATATCAATGAAACAAAATGGGATTATGATTTTTTTTTTTTTTTTTTTTTTTACTTTTAGATTTAGGTTTTTTTTTCTGATTTTGGAGCAATGGAAGAAAACAAACTGCCATGGAATTTAAAGTATTCCTAATGTCTGTTTTTTCTTAAAATATACAAATAATTAGACCACATAAATTATTATTATCATTTTTAAATCGCCTAATGATACGGCAGAGTGAAAAGCCAGTGAAACAATTTTTTTTTCTCTTTTATTGTCAAATGTTACATGAAAAATACTGTCAAATCAACTTCAGCATTTTTTTTTTTTTTAACACCTGCTTTATGGTGTAAACAGAAAAATTTAAAATCTAATAATGAAATGTTGGTCTCACCTTTACTTTTTTGATGACGAATATTGCATGTTTTAAAAAAATGTTAAAATACAGAATCGAGTAAGTTCAGTTATTTTTAACAATCTAAAAACTGACCGGATGAATTTTACGATAGAAACCTCCCCACCCACCCACCCCTCCCCAAAAAAAAAAATCCTCTTTACGTGTTTTTGTTTTTACCCCAGCGTACTCACCGCTCTGCTTGTGCATGACGCTGGAGCCCACCCTGATCACCTCACATAGCAAGGACATCACAACGAGTCGCCAAGGCATCTGGGCTGCTGGCGAGCGCCCACTTCAGCGCCGGGCTGCGGACATCTGCAGGCGACTCCGGGGGGGTGGCAGGTTGAAAAAACTAAATTTACTTCCACTGTAAGAGGCGCAGGGAAAGAGACGGGACAGGGGAAAAAAAAAAAAAAAAAAAAAAAAAAAAAAAGGGTTGGGGGGTGGAGGAAACGATTCTGGGTTTAAAAGATGAAAGGGCGGATGGAGATGAAGCGGAGGAGATAATCTCACGGGACCTCAGAGCGGCAATGGAAACGATGAGCGCGAAGGTGCGAGTAAAGAGAGGACTGGACGAAAAGAGGAAATCCTCTTCTTCTGCATCCGGGTTTCACGCTGATGATTTAAGGTGGCTCGGATGAGGAGATGAGGGCGGCTGTAAACAACAAAAGAGGAGCTCGGGTGTGGAGAGCGGAGGTGAGCAGAGTGGAGGAGTCAGACTGGCAGATTGGAGGGAAAAACTCAACATTTTAACAACCACTGTCAAATTTGCGATAAATGAGCTCCACTTATCCCATAGCCATCTTTAACCCTTTAAAGGGTGCGCTCTCTAAGTGGTTCCATATTTCCAGCTTGATCTTTACCACCCCCCTCCCACATCCCCTCATTCCCTCCTCCCCCCACACTCCCTCTCCTCCTCCTCCTTCTCCTCTTCCTCTTCCTCCTGCCTCTATCTGTTGTTGTTCAGTCTCTTCTTTTTATTATCAGTTTACTTTTCGTGGGGCTGCTTTTGTTTTCTGTGGCAATCCTATTAAACGTGAGCCGACGGTGAACTTCGTTTGCCCACCAGGAGAGACGGAAAAACAGCTGGAGAACAGCAGAGCTGAGAGTCTTAAGATTTGATTACAGGCTGTAATGTTTTTCTTGCCAATTGATTTGGTGTGCCCGTTTAAAAGTCGGGATTCAGGTAGAGCGAGTAGAAAGTCTTGAGAGGAGGAGGTCCTGTAATAAGCATTCATTTATTATTATTATTTTTGATTTGGACTTTTTTTTTCCTCATTGAGATCAAAAATCTCAGGGACACCGGGCCAAGATACAGTATAGGCAGCTGCATAAACTCACACATATATTAAAATGCAGCACACTCGATATACAAAATCCATAATGAAACAGTGATTCAAACGCGGTGACTTCATAAGAAAAACAACCACCTGCCTCAATCACAACATCCTTTATGATGCCCATAATTTCATCACAGGATACCAGCGTGACACCAGTTTCCCCCAGATGTATACTTCTATTGTAATGTAGAATGATATATTGTTATCCATACTGCAAAAATGCAAGTAACTCCGAGTCGACGTATATGAACACTTAATTAATAGCAGTCTGCGGTTCGAACGTTAAAAACTCCTACAAAATAAGATGGTAAACGACTTCATTGTTTTCTTGGTTACATTTTTAAAAGAAAGCATAAATTGCTGCGTAGAAAAGTATCACATTTATATAACATACACGAGTTTGGGTGAACACTTGACAATAAAAGAGTACAGCTTTGACAGAGTTTAGGCAACCGCAGCTGTTTTAGCTCGATTGTTGACGTCTTGTCCTTTAAATCACTTTTTAATTTGCTGTACTTTAACTGAAGGCTAAAGGTACACAAGAAAAAGGTTTATCTTGAAGCTTTAGTTGGTTTGAATGAATATTTCAAACCAAAGTCATTACCAAAGTCAGTTAGTTGTTATTTGTTTGACAGCCCATGATATTTATTACATTTCTGGGAATTTGCCAGCATTAGTCCAAAGGGCTCATTTACATCTGTAGCTCCTGAGCACATACAAATAAGAAAACATTCTCAATATCACCTACAGAGCGTCGTACCTTATAATACAGAAGATATTAGTATAAAATAAGTGTGCCGACATTATACTGTGAAAGAACTGGACAGTTTTTGCTCTCAAAGTTTGGCGAACAGCAGCACATTAAATAATTCCGACTTCTTTCTGTGTTCTGGTACATCATTACAGTTTTGTTCAAACTTTTTGTCCTCATTATTTTCATTACGTTGATTAAACAACTTCCCCCCAAAAAACAAGCCAGGAACAGAAGTGTCTTTGAACTGTATTTGGCTGTTGCTAATTAGTGCCGCATAACATGTCTGTCAATGATGTCGTTCTCGTTATGAAAATGATCCAATTATTTGTTTTCTCAGCAGATTATTAAATCCCCTTTAGATGTGGACAATAATTTTTCTTAATCTATTTTAAATCAAATCTATATTTGGGGACATTAGGGTCAAAAAGTGCACACCATGTGGTTCCAGTGTTGTGGCTTTGGACTTTGACTCACAACCTTTGTTGCATGTTATTCTCCCTTGTTTGTACTCCCTTCTTCGTGCTCTTTTATTCAGAACCACTTTAATGTTCAATGTCATGTCTCTCTTCAGACTAATTTTCTTCTCAACTAAAACTGATTTGCTGACTGACTCACAGCAGCCTTCATTACCAGATCAAAGGTGCACTTTTATGTACCACAGAAGAAAATCTCTTTTTGTACTTTTAAAAAGCAACAATAGCTTTAAGGAACTGTTTGAGTCCTTTGATTGACTCCAGTGGAAAAAGACCAGATGGATCATTGACAAATTTCCTCTTTCTGAACTTAAGATATTTCAAATATTCCAGATACAGTAGATCCTTAGAATATTTGTGTACTGTTCAGGAGGCCATATAGATCTTGGAGTATCCTCCATGATCTTTAAAGGTGCTACATGTACACCACTGTGGCTCTGAAACAGGAGAGGTTTTTTTGGGGTTTTTTTTTGCTTCAGCAGTCAGGGTGGCCCAAGAACCCATAAATGAAAGGTCACAGGTAGGCAGCAGCTAATGGAGCCATCTCTACGGTGCCTCTGAGTAAGACATTGAATCCAGCTGCTCCGTAGAAGTCGATCCAGAGATGAGCACAGGCTAAAGATCTAAAATGAAAGTGGTCAGACAGTACAGTAAAATATTAAGCGAGCACCTCAATTACTGTTCATGTGTACAAAAACACCAAAAATGTCACCGTCAAAGTTTTATGTTCTTTTAAAAAAAAGAAATCCCGCTTCCAAAAAAGTTGTGACACTGTGAAATGTTGCTGCCATCAAATTCAAAATGAGCATACATTTGTCCTAAAACAATATGCATTTTCAATTTTAACATATGATATGTTGTGTTTGGTCCATTGTCGATTAAATCTGGGTTTATATAATTAGCAAATCATCACATTCTGTTTTTATTTACATTTTACACAGCGTTTCCAACTTTTTTGGAAACGGAGTTGTAATTTTTCTGTTTCATCTGAAAGAAATACATTTTCTCTTCTGGGATCAAGTCATCAATTTAACTATAATTCAAACTTAACAGTGAGCCAAATTTTAAATTTTTTTGTATGACTTTAGATTTTTCCGTTGTACTGATTGAAATCTGTTCATATCCTTCTTATGTTGGCCGTTCCAGATCGATTTTAGCCAAAAACACAGGTGAGAGTTTTTAAATTTGTAATTGTGAAAACAAGAGTTTTGAGTCTGCAAAAACATCTTTTGTTTTTCTTTGATTCCAACAGAAATAACTCGTATTGGGATACAAGGTTTTAAATTAGTCTCCCTCGCCACATATTGAGCAGTATTGGAATCCTCTCTACTGTCAGGGTGTCACATTAAGCCTGGTTGTAATTTTTATCGAGATGCTTTGCAGCTTCAGCCTTTTTAAGGGGTTGGACAGAGTAAACTGTGGCCTGTGGTGAAATTAGAACAAGTCAGGAGAACTCTTCCCGGTGTCTGAAAGCCTCCCTATGCACCGCTGACATTCAGGCTTTGAGATTTAGCTGTTCTGAACATGCAGAGAGGAAGATTTAGAGGCTGTTCCCCTGATGTATATGTGCAATTTAAGCAACATAAGCAACTGCAAAGCCTCCATTGTTTGAAAGCCCGAGGATATGCTTTAAGAAGATGACGGCGATTCACTCTTAGAGGATTTTAGTTTTAGGGTTTTCCGAGTGTTGAAGCAACGTTCTGTCTCTTTGATTCTGAGATCACAAAGAAAACGGTTCAGGATGACAACATGGTTTCCTTCAATAACATGAAATGGGGCTTTGACGGTGATTTGCACGATTTCTTAGCTCCAGCACAGCAGAAGAATGTCGAACTAAATACGTGTTCAGATATCATTAAACAAAACAAAACAAAAATCTTAATTTTGATTTAATTTAAAGCACAAAATTGCTGAGTTTTTTGAGGTAGCGTCGCTTTATTCTGATGTATGCCACCCCCTTCACCAACATATAAATCTATTTTTCCATAGTTGCTATATTGGGCGCAGTGGCCTGTGATAATCCACAAAATGCAAGTTTTGCCATATGTTCATGTTCAGTTTCATATCGACTGGGATACGTGGAACAGCCTGTTTACTCATCAAAACAATATATGCATTTGTTTGAACTTGTGTCTACCTTTTTCTAGTCGTGATCTGGTCTCTTCAGGCAATTACTATCTTTGTCTGCTGTTTGCTGGTGTGAAGATTTGTCAAAGCTGTTCACTACAAACGGCTGCTGCCGCGTCTGACAAGAGCAGTCAGGGCGAACCGAACCAACAGTACAGTCGTGAAAAGTAGCTTTATAACAACCTGATTTTAATATTGTTTTCAACTCAAATTCACCATATTTGATATCCAGTGCTGACATCACATAATACGTGCTGTTTTTAGTGACGAGGTAGCATTCACCTGCAAAATGTTTGCTAACCAGAGCCGCTCTGCTTACTTTAAAATGCCAAAATGAATCCTAGTTTTGAAATTACAGATTGCCATTAGGTGGATGTGTTCAAATAATTATAATAAGACTTAACAGATCTAAAAATAAGGAAAGAGAGCACACAAGTTTGAAGGAACAGATACGGGGAAAGTAAAAGTTGGAAGTGAAGACAGTATCGTTTGGCAACGTCTGAGAGACACGCTCGTTATAAATCTTTCCTTCACTGCAAATGATTCCATCTCTGTCATTAAAATGATTAATTCAAAACAAATGCATTGTTAACAGGTTGAATGCCTATTTTTGTTAGTGCAGCACTGTGCATCTCCCCCGTCATTTAAAAAAAACAAAAAACTGGAATGTCATTCGGTAATGGGAAAAATATGTTTTATAGAGGAGAGGACTCCAAAACCATATAAACAACTCACTGAAGTATGCAGAGTTCAGGGGATTACAGACCAAAAAAACAATTAGGTGAATGACCATAAAAAGGGTCCGCACGCTCACCAAAAAAGAAAAATAGGATTTTGATCTTTGTTTCAGAAAATGCTTCGATGCACGCGTTTCCTGAGTCTCAAAGCTGAGGAACGCTGTAAATTTTTAGTCAGAAGAAATGCCCGAGTGGAAACTTTTGTTGTTCCTCACAGGTGCGGTTTTGACCAGGAACTTTTGAAGCTCACCTGATAAACCATAAATCATCAATGCATCTAACAGAAGCTGCTACATAAACAACAAAACACATTTAATGGTTAATTTATGTTAAAGGAAACTTTTTTTTTTTTTTTTTTTAAACCTTAATGCTGCTGATTCACCATCCATCATAGTCACCGAAGCAGGTTATTAAAAATGCCAAAGCGGCTGTTTCTTGACTGATAGACCTTTTGTTTAGCCTACGGACGCAGACTCAACCAGCTGCTGACAGATGGCCTCTAAACACTTTGTTAGCACACACTTAACTTCGCGGATACACACAGTTGGCAGCTGATTTGGTCGAAGTGGTTGAAGGGGAGAAGGGGTTTTCTTCACTGTGGTGGTTTTTCACCAGCAGTAAACAACCAAAATTGGCCCCAGCGGTCTGTAGTTTTTCATCATTTCATGTGAAACATCAATTTAGGTTTTTTTTTGTCTTTTTTGGATAGGCGTACCTATCCCAAGTGTGTGCCACTTTGAAAATGCAATTAAGCCAATACTTTGCGCAATTATTTGTATAGATATCACATAATAAGTAGGGATGTGGCACGAATTTGGAATATTCTAAATAGTTATATTATAATCTCCAAAATCGAATACTGTCGTTTCTGTACTTTCCCGTTTATTTTCACCGTGCCTGGTTGTAATGCGTTACTCTCGTCAGAAGGGGGCGGTAGTGCGCCTAAAGGCTGCCTGTCAGCCGCATTAAATAACGTAGAGAACACGCTGCTTTCACGCATCAAGGGCTTTGCAGGTAAAGCTATCCCGATTAAAAACAACGACAACAAAAATCTAAAAATTCCGAGCAAATTTAAGAAAAGCAGTTTTGCTTGAAATGCCCACCCTCTAATAAGAAGTGATGTGACAGTGATTCGAACCAGGGTGTGAAATTTAAGACAAAATCTTCCTGTTTGATATTTAAAAGGATATACATAAAATGTAAAAGAGAAAAAAGAACAATAGTGTTCAAATGTTAAACCATTGATTGTAAATGCCACCGCAGTATCATTGCAGCCATTAGTTGATGAAGCGGAGGTATAGGTGGGCGTCTTGACAACGGTGGAAATGCGTTATTAGTGGCAAAGCTGTGTAACAGAATGAAAAAAGTTATGTTTAGTTATTGTTCTGCACGGATCATTTGTTGGCAGAAAGGTAGGCATATAAGCAAAAGAGTTTACTGGGTAACAGCTGTGAGGTGGAGACCCAATTAGATGATGAAAATAGAATGACATTTGTTCCCCGGACTCAACCTTTCCTCTTGGAAATGATGTTCGTAAACCAATAATTTGTTTTGCCATATGTGTTTTTTCCAGATAATATAACTACCACACAAATACTGTTTAGTGGTAACACGCTGTTCTGTCTTTTAACGGTGGGGTGGGGGAGTTTGGACAGACGGGCTTGCATCCAGAATCAAACTGCTAATTATTCACTCTTTTCAAACCAATATTTAGCCAAACATCTGTCTGATTTGCGTGCGCTGCCGTACCTGGAAGCTTCTCCGCGTGCAGCCGACTAGTTAGTTTCAACTAGTAGCATATGAGGCATTAAGGGATCAACTTGTCAATTGTAGCTACAGAAAACAAAGTTACACTCTCCCCCTGTAAAGTGCATGAAAATTCAACATTTGAACCGTAGTGTTTAATGTCATTATCTCTTCTTAGAGTTGTTTAAAAAATAAATTAAAAAAGGTATTAAATAAAGTCTTGTTTAGTAACCGGCATCAAAGTCAAGGTATCGGTACTGTTAACAGTATTGAAACTCAGCCTCATCAATTTGTAGGCTTTGAAAGAACTCATCTTGGAGTCGAAATAAATCGCTCCAGATTAAAAAAAAACAAAAAAAACAGAAGCTCAGACATCCTGAAGTACCTTCCGAATCTGGGTTTGAGCACCATGTTTGGTGTTGTTTTTTTGTGGATTTGAATTTAAAAGACTTCGAGGCTCCCCCTGATAACCAAAATGATGGATGCAGCTACTCTCCAAGATATCTTATATTTCACTTAAAAAAAAAAAAATCTTCCGATGAATTGAATGTCAGATATAAACATTTCACCGGTTTCTTCTTTCATTCAACCTTTTAGTATGAAATAAAGACCCATTGGTGGAAGAGGAGAGTGTGAAAATGGGATTGTATGCAATTGCCATAAATTCAGTTTTATATAGTAAACCCTCCCTCCCCCCACCTTTATCCCCCCCCCACCACACACACACACGCACACACAGATTTATACATCTCTAGAAAAAAAAATTCAAGAATAAATAACATTTTAAAAATTAATACTGTACGCATTGTCAGCACAGTGAGTAGATGAATGAAACCAGCAATGGAAGGGAAATTCAAAGGCAAGGTCACTTAGAGTTTGTTTCCAGTGTGTGTGTGTGTGTGTGTGTGTGTGTATATATATATGTATATGTGTGAGCATATGTGTGAAACCGATTGAGTCTGTTTTTTTTGTGGCTTTAATCCTTGACCAGAAAAAGATCTGTTTTGAAGGTCTGGAATGTTTCCACCATTGAGATTTGGTTTGGGGTTTTCTTTGGTGCCATTTGTGTGCGGAATATTGAAAAAACATGGAAACCTAAAAAAAAAAATTACTTTACTATTACTAGCTGAAAGAAAGAATAATATTATTAAGAGTCTGAACCACAAAGGGTTTCAACATCGCTAGTTCTGCTTCTTTCTTTAAAAAAAACAACAACAACAAAAAACAAGCTAGATTATTTTTATTGTGTTGTGTGATGTGGAGGATCTGTTGGTTTAAATAATCATCATTCAAATTTTATATTAGAGGGGAAAGAAAATGTATTTGGTTGCGTTTGTGCTCGCGTACAAATCGTTGAAAAAAAGCTCTTCAATCACTCGTGTACTATATAATAATTGCAGAAACACAATGGTCGGCTCTTATTATATCGCGACACTGATATAGTCATTTACTCTTTTTTTGTTTCAATTCATCACGTGTCCGACCTCAAAACATTTAACTACCGATGGCGGGTCATTAAAGGGAAACTCCGTGTAGAGAGAACAGATAGGAATAGAAGTAGCAGCGCCGCAGCAGACACACGGCTACTGTGGACACGCACACACACACACACACACACACACACACACACACACATGCACACACACACCCAAGCGAGCTGCAGCAAGGTAGCCGCCATGGACACCGCCATGTGTTTTTATTTGCAACTCAAGTCATTGTTTCAGCATTTATACTTTATTAAAACCAACTGTCATCAATGTTAAAATATTGTTTTGTTTTTTTTAAAGGGGTTTTCATTCAACTTTATGGTCATTGTTGCCGGCTTTAGTTTAATGGAGCTGTTTCATTGAGTTAAAACTGATGAGATCTGTTTGTACTTTTTTTTTTGTAAATACTCATTGACATAAATGGCATGAACAAAACATTAGAAACAAACTTCTCTCTTTTTGTTTTAATTTCTTGCGCATGGAGGCATTAACAGGAAAATAACTTCCTTAAACCATCCCCTCAAACTACTACTACTTTTATCTAAAATACCCTTTTATATAAATAAGGGCTCGAGCATGAAAAACATCATCAAAGGTAATATTCAGGTTTTGACATATCGCAGATGGATCTGTTACTTCAGAGGAAACAAAGGACAGCTGATGAAGAGAAGACAAAGAAGAAGAAGAAGAAGAAGAAGAAGAAGAAGAAGAAGAAGAAGAAGAAGAAGAAGAAGAAGAAGAAGAAGAAGAAGAAGAAAAGGGAAAGAGATGGAGGAGAAAGGGAAGCTGTGGAAAACAGAAGGAGGGAGGAAAAGAACGAGAGTGGTCGGAGAAGCAGTCGTGCACAAGGAAGACAAGCAAAGAGAAACAAAGGGGCTCCACAAGGCCATGACCACAGGGAAAATGCACAACAGATGCTGTGTGTGTGTGTGTGTGTGTGTGTGTGTGTGTGTGTGTGTGTGTGTGTGTGTGTGTGTGTGTGTGTGTGTGTGTGTGTGTGTGTGTGTGTGTGTGTGTGTGTGTTTAAGAGAGATGGAGAGTTATAAGCTGTTTAGTGTCACGCCATAGCAACGTAAGTTTATCTGCACATCGTATCTCTGACACCCCGACCCCTCTCTGTTTTACTTGAAGACCAGCATCTCTGCTCGACCTCCTCCCAAAAACATACCACACAATCGAGAGATGGATAATCCACATTCAGAGACACGCAGGCAGAAATACGCAAATTAGACATACGTGAAGATATATTTTCAAGTTTCGAGTTGACTTAAGATATTGTAGGTACCTTTTTTTTTAAGACATTAAATAGAGTTATTTTAGGTCATTTAACTTTACTGTAACCTTCATATGGTTTTTGTTAAGTGTCAGATAAACGTCTGGTCTGGGGTACTTTCCACCTTCTCAATTCTTCCAATCAGGAAGTTCTAAGGAAGGTTTGAACACCAAGGTCGTTTTCTGTACAGATATGAGAGGCATGCAACAGTAATAAAAACCTCCACGAGGAAGACTGTACTGGCTCCTCTAGACTTTTACCGACCTCTGGGATCAGGAGCCACTTCTGCCACCCTGAGCTGTCAAGTGTTCGTGTACTTCACAGCATAATACAACACTTTTTAAACGTTTTCTTTACAACTATAATTACTTCTTCGAGGTTGCCGCCAGTGAACTTACAGAGTGTGTGTCTGTCCAGACTTTGGTGCTTTAAATGTGGCCTTTTCTGCAAAGAAGCATATATCACACGGCCGTGTAAAAGTGGAGACCAAACATCATTGTCACCAATTCAGTATCTGAGTTTAAGCTTCTGTTCCTGCGTTATGGTGTAAAATAATGGCCAGAAACTGAACATTATTTGGTCACAGTGAAGTTGAGATTTGGATATAAAATGCCATCACTTCACTATTTTATCCTGCTCGATATTTGCGTTAAAACTTGTCATAATTAGTGTATCAATTGTTGAGTTATTTTGTGATGATTTTTTTTGTTGTAATGTCACAGAGACCGTAGACCTTTGGCCACCAAAAGAACGTATCAGTTTACCCTTGAACCCAAGTAAATGTTTTTGCCAAATTCGAGGAAATTCCTCAAAGGTGTTTCTGGTACATCACGTTCATAATATTTGTACAGACATGACCTCAAAGGAACCAAAACCTTAATCAGTTCTTCCTTAAGTCCACGTAAACATTTGTGCCAAATTAGAAGAAATTCCATTAAGTTGTTCCTAGTACATCGTAAATACAATATTGGACGATACAACTTTTAAACGTCAAAATCGAATAAGTTCCTCCTTGAGTTTAAGTGAAGGTTTGGCTCTATATTTAAAAAAATACCCTCAAGGTGTTTCCAAGATATCGTGTTCCCGAGAATTGGACGACTTGAGGTTACTTTGACCTGCAATTTGACAAATTTCTGTAATTAAAAAACCCCGATAAAGCAACACAATGAAGGTAACAAAAAAGTACTGTTTTGGTATTAGGTACTTATACATAAAGTTAGACAATATTTATACAAGATACAGAGAACAACTGGAATGTGAGCTCTTTTTCAGGCTCTGATATCTTTGCATGTGTTTTCACTTCAGTGTCCTCCCGGTCTTCCAATTTTCTTTCTATGTTCTTCAAACTATCTGTTTGGCACAGCTGGACTTTGGTTGTAAAAAGACAGTCCATAAAGGAAAAGGCTACATTAACATAAATTGAATATATAGACATATGAACACACACATGCACTCACGCAAAAAACACAACCTTGAGTGGAAGAGACCCGGGTTTAAAAAAAAAAAGACCTCATCCATTACTGGAACCTTTGAATCTCTTATTCTCTGGAGAACAGTTGGCGATGTTTATTTCGTGCCTTGATGTACAAAGATAAAAGACAAATGTAAGAGTCTAAATTGACAGGTGCTCAGTTCATGCTAATGGTTCTTAAGAGTTATGGCGGGCAGTGAAAAGAAATGGGAAGACAGGTAAACAGACCTATATAAAGTTTATGGCTTTTATATGTCTTTTCAGAGGACATAACTCTGACGTACATTCATAGCTCAAGGGTAAAACTCCAGCACATGTGTATTTACACCTTGCCAAACCTAAACCAACAAGTCGTCAACCTAAATTTCACTTGCTTTGGGAGAGTTGAGTTCCCATAATTTGACTGTGTGAAGAGATGTATAGCCCTACAGCACGCACTACTCGATTGCTAAACAATGCATGGTAATTTTATACACCATGTTTTAACTATCTCGACACGCTCACACGAACTAAGCTAACATTCAGTCTGGGTAAAAATGGACTTTTTACAATTTATTTGAAGACACAAACTGGCAAATTTGTTAAGATTGCACTGACAAAATTTCAAGTCGGTCCGACAAAATCTGTAGGATGACTTCATTAAAGTACGACATGTGCGAATTGCCAAAAATGGATACTAACCTCAAAATGGTGGACTTCCTATTAAGTTGAGGTAATGGTGCCAAGAGACTTTTTTGTACATCTTGGCATGATACACGTCCACCAAATTTCATGAATGTGGGTAAATGTAGCCGACGGGGCATCAGTTTAGGGGGCGCTAGGGAGCCATTTGGCCACGCCCACTCGCAACACCACTAAAATACGTAATTTTTTTCGCCAGGAGAGACGCGTGTACCAACTTTCATGACTTTTTGAGCATGTTAAAGCCGCCAAAAAGGCGACTACTTTGTAAAGATAAGAAAGCGGAAGAATAATAAGTCCTTGAATTACAATCGGGCTTTCGCACCAGTCACTGCTCGGGCCCTAAAAAGAAAATGTTGGCTGAGGTAAAGTCAGAAATTGGGCTTTGTAAGGGATGAAAAAGAGCCTAGTCCATTTTGTTGTTGTTGTGGATGTACGCCATTCATTTTTGTTTACTTGTTCAGACACTTTCAGAAACATCTAATTGTAATCACGACTTGGATGTTGACATGAGTCCGTAATTACCAGTTGGAAACTTGACTATTGACATTAACTCATGACATGACTTGAACATTGCAGAAGCATGAATGGAAATGCGGTGCCAGCCACTGCCGCGGCTTCACAAGGGAGACGATCCAAATGCACGACACCTGAGGCACGAGGTAAGAAAACAAAAGCCAAACTTAACACGGAGAACTCTTTGGCAAATCTGGGAAGACGTCAACAATCTGGCAACCAAGAAGTGGGTGAGAAGTGGGAGTACATGAGATGCGATTAGAAAGTTGTGACATTGACCCCCAAATTCGGAAAATCCTTTCAGAAATCAGACAAGAATATATATATTTTTAAACACACCCAAATCTACCGAGCGATGGCGAGGAAGCAATTAGAAGCGGACCAATCCACGGCTTCGAGAAGTTCGACTAATAATACAGCTACCCCACAACAACACTCCACTGAATAAAAAGCTGAAGGTAGACCCATAAAAACACCCAGTTATTAATATCAAAATGAAGTAAAAAAAAAAGAAATAAAAAAAACTATTTTTTGAAAATTTTAATCTGCTCTTAATGAACACATTCATTGACATGTCTACTTCGTTACACCAACAATAACGAAAAAAAGCACATAATTTCTTTGTGGTGGAGGCGGTGTGCAGCATCAAAAGGCATTGGCACAAGAATACTGGCGACAATTTTATTTTGTTTTATTTTTATTATTTCACAACAGCAGGACTGTTTTGTCAGATTCCCCATAAGCATGGTTCATATTTCCCCCCGGAGCACAGACACTCTGATCAATCCCCAGCAACTTACTTTGAATTGGTTATAGCAGCTTTCATTAGTTCTATGTCAGCGTTGTGAAACATCTCATCAATATTATCCTGCAGATCCTCTTCAATACAGTTGAATAGGTTAATACACAGTGAGAGTGTTTTTGGAAAACCTCCGTAGTCAGTGAGTGACGCTGTCAAGTGTTCTTTAATTAGGATCCTCGAGGGAACATCAGCACTCAGCCTTTGTGTTATTCAGAAAGAAATGTCTCATTGAGTGGTGTTTTTAAGCCAAAAATGTGCAACTTTGGAAAGCTGCGAAGCCAAATTTGACACTGCACTATTTTACATACTATTAAAAAAACAAACTCACTCATTTGTAATGATATGTGAAGTCAATCTGGCACAGCACCCACGAACTCTATGCCAACACACCTATAACTGCACCCCAGGCATGTCAATCAAACCAGCCACGCCCCCCACTCTCTCTATTAATATTTAAATATAATGGGATTATTTACAGAGGAACCTGCGTAACACTGATGAGAGGGAGGGAATTAAACTACTGACACCATCATGACTTTTTGACCTTGTATTTTATGAGGGAATTTGATGCTTTTTGAATGGGAACCAGCCCCTACTGGCCTTTAGTGGAATTGCAATTTAAAGCACTTCTACAATAGCTTTAGGTTTCATACTCTGAGACTACATAAATTTCCATACACATTTCATGCAAATAGTCAATCCCACTGCAGTTGGCCGTTCAGCCCGATTTACCATAACATTTTTACCGGCTACTTTTAATTCCAAATATTGTCACATTTTTATATCATACTCCAGAAGTAGATTTATTTGTGTTGCTTTGTTCTACTTAAATAACATTTTTGTTTTTTACGCATTTCCTGAAATAGCTTGTCCTACTTGATAATAGCTATTTGTAGAATGTAGTAAAATTTGTCCAGAGCTGCTAATTGTTTACTTTATATCTTCATTACACTGACACTGGCAACGTTTTGGGTTTTATAAACATCTAACCACAACTTAGACTTTACAGAAGAAGACATTAAAGAAAATGCCATCGTTGTAATAGTTTTACAATGTTAACCAAAGCTAGACCCTAAAGTTGTTTAATTGCAATTTAAAATTTCCATAAAAGTTTTCCTCAGTGTTCTGAAGGGTGCTTTGTATAACAGCATCCACTAAAATACACAATAAGTACCTGCCTACCAATCTTCAAACTAAATGTACCAGCCTTCCATTCATTAGCCAAAGAGACCAATAAACCCATGTTATTATCTAGTTAGGGATATATGGAAGGAATCAAGTCCTTGGTGCGGTGACTCAGTTTGTGCTGGATTGGAAGCGGAGCTCCCATGGAGCATCCCAACCCAGATTCCTCTTATGTTGACAAAACAAGCTTGACTCAATCATCTCAGTGGGAAATAAAGGGGCATCATGCAACCTTCTCCACACAGGTTTCATGACAGGAGCAAAGAGAGGAACAAAGACAGTGCACGCTGTGCCGAGGTTGGAAGAAACAAACAAGCTTGATGTAATCATTTTAGCAGTAGGGCCATGTGCAGGGTGCAGATTTTCTTTTTTTTTCTTTTTTTTTTTTTTTTTTTTGCTTGAAGGGCTCAACAGTTGTAGCGACTGCAGAGTTTCAACCATCATGCAATAATACAGAAGCAGGCATCCCAGCCGGAAACCAGTGGGATACTTCAGAAAGGAATGATTAGGCTCGTTAGTTTGACATTCTAGCACATTATATAATATTACAAGCTGTGAAGGTGCTTTTGTTGTGATCGTGGCTTCCTCTAATCCCACGGTTCCAGCAAAGCCATTGTTTTAATGTCAGTCCCTGATTTTAAGACTTTTTTTTTTGTAAAACAGTTTATAGCTGAGCAGAAAAACATCAGTGGGAAAACCCAGTTTCCCGACTAAACACTGGCACGCAGCAGGGAAAAAAAAACAAAAAACTCTACCGTTTCACCAATTTATTCATGAACAGTTTGTGCTCGAAACCATGCTTCTATTGGACTAAAATGAAGTACGTAAATTGAGGGACTAGCTATCGTGACACCACACCGCAATCTACATTCTAAAGCACCAGCAATCCTCGGGGATCGCAAATGCACTTACTTACAAGTGAATACAGTAAGCAGTCGTCACTGAGCACCAGAGTTATACCAGCAAAATAAATTCGATCCCGGACTTATCGGCTGGGACTCGACCCGCCGCTACACCCTGAAGAACAGGCACACAGACTACGGTCATGGTTGACAATCCGCCGGCCCACCGGTGTCTCTGTTTCTTGGGGAGAAATTGAGCTGGTACAATAACATGATCACTGTAATTTTAATTATATTCAGAGGTCACAGTTTAAAATTTGCATAATCATAAAAGAGTGAACCGTTGGTCACCAAGTTCCCCTTTTATAATAACGGATTCTATATCCAGTTCAATTCAGTTCTTTTCCCTCTAATATCTTAAACTGGTTTATCTACATTTAAAGTCAAACATGAAAGGATACCAACACATTCAATGATTCCTTTTCTTTGTTTCTTTTAGTTTTATTATGAATTATTAAAAGATTACCTAATAAGTTACGCATTCGGCTTTAATGCTTTGTTTTGTTTTGAGTGGAGAGGACAGCAAAAGCCATGTTTACAGCCAAAATGATTACTGGGTAAACACGGGGGTGTTTACAACTTGTCTTGAACTTTGTTTTAATGATGTCACTATATATCAATTTTATCCCTAAGAACAAATATTACTAATAATAGTAATTATATTAATAATAATGACAGAGGAGAAGCACATTGGACATTTCTTCACATGAAAGGCTTCAGATATGATGTTGATATCGAATTCTTTTATTCAAATTTAGTAACAGCAAAAGGAGAACACACACACACACACACACACACACACACACACACACACACACACACACACACACACACACACACACACACACACACACACACACACACACACACACACACACACACACACACACACAGGTTAAAGGTCTCTCATAAAAACAGCAAATGAAAACCAGGATCAACAGAGATGAAGAGAGACAGCTGGAGAAGTAACTACCAGACAACAAGTGGTGGTGATAAAACGCACACAGACGGAGCATGTGTTGGTTCGAATGCATGCCTTTGTGTAATCACAAATATGATGTGTGTATGTATGTATGTGTATGTGTGTGTGTGTGTGTGTGTGTGTGTGTGTAAAGAGGATCCAGATGTTTTCGTGCAGGTCGGAGAGGCCTTGAGGATGAGCAGATATGTTTGGTGTATGTTGGTGTCGGTGCGTGAAGGTGAGGCGGTGAGTTTAGTTCATGAAGGAGAGAAAAGCTTCTCCGTCCAATTTTGGAAACCAAAATGATATTTCGTATTTGACAATACTGAAAGATTATCTCAAGAATGCGTATCAAGTAAAGGTTAAGTTTTTTTTTAAATTTGACCTTATTCCATTAAAAGAACCATGACACCGTGACACCTCAACTGTTTGCTAAGCGTGCTCCTGTTGGAGAAACGTTTTCTACTGTTCGAAGCTTCTATTGTTTTCCATTTATTTTGACTAAAACAATATGAAACTCTTCTAAGAAGCTCGTTGAACTGGCCGGAGTGCCGCAATTCCTAAGATTTCTGAATGTATTGCATTATCTTGTTAAAGTCACATTATCGGATAAGTAATTCGGTACAGTTTTAAAATCAATAAAAAATTCACTGTGTAAAGACACAAATAAACTACAGTAATTGATTACAGAGTCCCAGGAAGTTTCAAGAGCCTGCTGACAGATTATAAACCATATCCTGTGTTATTTACTAGACAAATAGATGTGTAATTGCCTGTAGTTACCATGGTAATTATTCTGTAGCTTTTTATCCACATTTCAGTTTAAACAACAAAGACAGAAATAAGAATAGTTATTTTCTGTATTGGCCACACGTGCTTTTTAATGACTACATTCTTTAAGATGATACATTTAACTGGTTTCCTTTTTCTTGCAGGTACTTTATTAGTCATAATTGTTTAAAAAAAAAAAGGTCAATTCACTAAAACTGGCAACAATGTCGCAAAACACTGACATTCACTTGCACATTTCTATGTATTATCGTACTTCATGCTAATCAACGCTATTTACACATGAAAATACCAAAATACCAAACCCTTGTCCTCATAAAGTGCTGCCACCAGAAATTTGCCAGGAATTCAGGACTTTAAACAGCAACCCAGCAGGTGCACATATTTACAACTGATGCAAAACTCATGTTTAGAATTCCACAGATGAAGTAAAGCTGAGTGCTGAAGTAGACAGTGAATGATGCTGCCCTCTGCTGGTCGAACACAGAAGGTGCATTTTCATTCGTAAGCCTTTACAACAATCACAGTTCTCCTATTATTCAATACAGCAGAACATTTGTCCACATACTTTAGCATCTAAACCCAAAATTTTACCCCACATTCAATTCTCAAACCAAGTCTAGATCCCATTTTAGGAGGTAAACAAATGCCAATCTTTTCTCACGAGCATCTATTCCACCTCGGTCTGATGCACTCTAGAAATGTAAAGTTTATTGTTTTTCTGCATTGGAATTGTTCTTAAATTAACATGACTGATACTGAAGCATAAAATACCACACTGATGGATTAAATAGTTTAAAGTTCAAATCAATTACCTTTAATTTGGTTGACTAAACCCTCACCTTAGTTTCAAAAGGTGACAAAACCTTTTTTTGACTGTCTGAAATAAAAAGTTTAAATTCTCAAACTCTGTTGGTGATATTCCGCTAAATGCCAATTAGTGGCACCTACCAGCTGTTATAAACGATAATTGGTAAGTGCTCTAATTCATCTAAAAGAGCTTTGTAAATAACAATTAAAAGCAGTTGAAGCCCTCAAATTCAAAAGTTGAAATGTCTTGGTGATAAAAGTGACCGGCAGATGGCAGTGTTGTCTTCATTTTTCATCAAAATCAAGCCATACAGATTCAGGAAAAAAAAAGACCAATATGGCAGTTATACATGGAAGTTATTTTTGGGGGCATTTGTGACCAATTTGTACTTTGTGTGTCATTAGTTTCTCACTTAGACATTTGTATTTGTACTAATGGCCTATCCATGTCTGTATGTTAAGCTCGCATATAGGACTGCATTGTGAACTCCATTGGGAGGGTGTCATCTGTCTCTCCCTAAGAGGCTCATTAAGCTGCAGATCACGACAACTCTTCTCTGTTCCCGGCAGGAAAATCAAAATCAGGGGAAGACGTCCCACTGACTTATTACATCGTCTTTATTTAGCCTTGACGTCATCAGAAAGGCCTAAAACTGTGCTTATTAGCCCGTTCTCCTCCGTGTCATGATTTATAATTTTGTTTATAGACTGACCTGATAAAACAGCTATTTGAAATTTAACATTGTGGTGGTACAACAATACGACTTTGGAGAAGAGATCCAAGATACCCTAAAAAGTTTATATTTTTTTTAAACATGCAAAAACATAGTGGCGTGCAATGGAAGCTACAGTTAAGAACTCCCTGTAGTCTTTGTTTTTGTGTAACGACCAATCAAAGGACTACATGTAATGTAAAAGATGTTGCTGACAGTCTGCAGCTCTCTTTTTTTTTTTTTTTAGCTTCTATAGTTCATTGCTTTGGTTTTACAGAATATTTACTTTGCGTTTAATTCTGACAACTCTCCAGCAGCACTAGTAAGCTTTTTCTAAGGAAAAAAACCTGCTAAACCAGCCTATAGCAACTTAACCTGGTATTAATAGACCCAGATTCACGTTCTGCATATACAAGGTCTGGCCATGCTCCATTGAGCACCCATCATTATTTCCAGTCATTGCATCCTAATGAATGTAGACTTTAGATTAATTTTGAAAAAACAGGAGCAGTCTTTAATTTATTGCCATTAAATACCATAAGTTGATTAAAATATAACCATATGTTGTTCACCAAAATCCTCCCACCACCGCCATTGTTGGAACTACTTCAACGTTATCGCACTTAGCCCCACCCCACAACAGGCTGTGATTGGTCCGGCCACTCAGAGTGGCTAATCAACATTAATGTGAAAAGGGTTTCCAGACTATAATCACAGTGAAGACTGAGGTTGTTACCAGTAGTCTGGAGGATCCAAGCTAATCTCTACTTGTCCAGCTTCAAATATCAGACAAAGTCAGCAACTCTGCAGTGAGCAAAGTGGAACATCTAGTCACTATAAAGCTCAATGTTTTCCTTAGAAGTTGGTGGAGACCAAAACAGGTCTACTGTAGTTTGCTCTAATATTAGGTACTAAAATGTCAAGACCAAAACTCAGTTTCATAAAAAAAAGATGTAGTAATATCTACTTGTCCATAATGCCTCAGACTGGTTGTCGGATTGCTGTGGTATAATTTAGCTCCACATCGTGTTGACATGCTGCTAATTGGTAAATTAATGTTTTCCTCAAAACTGTAAATCTCATTTTGAAAATAAACGTGCCAAATGTTGAACATGAATAGATACACAAAAAGGCCCATACACAAAACACTGAACTGTTGGCTGTGTCTTGTACCAACACACCGATTCAAACAAGTCTGCAGAAAAAAAAACACTGGCAGGATTTCGACAAAGTGTCCGACCCCCCAGAGTGACAGCAGAATGTACCTCTCTATCTTCAAACCAACAGAGGCAAAGAAAGCTTTTCTTTTTTTTTCTGGAACGTTTTCATGACTGATAAACAGTGGTGTCAAAAAAAAAGGGTTATTGAAATGCTTTGCACCCAACTAGGACAAAGAGGGACAAATGAACAGACAGCCCCAAAGGAGAAAAAAATAGAGGAGACAAAAACAAGGACGAAGAAGAAAGAGATGTCCCGAGACGGACAGACCGGCCAGAGTGAAACAAGATGGTCCACATGCCATAAAATTACTTAAATGGATTGATGTATTTTTGCTCTGGTAAAAAAAATGGAAGGGACTTGATTGTAAAGTTCAAAAATAAGTGTGAAGAACAGGTGACCTGTAGATTCAGCAGCTGCTGGGTTGCTTGTTGGGAAAAGAAGATAAAAAAAAAAAAAGCCCTGTGTGTTCTTACATGATGTTGCAACAAGATGTTGTTGCCAGTTGATACCTACATGTGCTTTGTCTTTGAAACTAGCGCTGGATGGCTAATGGATAAATGATGTAAAACGCGTTCTAATATGATTCCATATTGGATAGAATATGTATTAGTTACGTAGAACAAGATGAACAAGCTGTTTTGGTTGTTGTTGTTGTTGTTGTTGTTTTCAAATTTACTCTGGCAACATAATTATATTTTTACCAAGGCCACCTTGGATGCAACTGGCTGGAAATGTGCAGCTTCACTTTTATTTCAACGTGTTTCAAAAAAAGTTGGGACAGGGGCATGTTTACCACTGCTTTGCATCTTTTATTCTTTTAACAACACTCTGTAAATGTTTGGGGAACTGAGAAGACCAGTTGCTGGAGTTTTGAAAGTGAAATGTGGTGCCATTCTTGCCTGATGTAGGATTTCAGCAGCTCAGGGTGTCCATTTCATAATGTGGAAAATGTTTCCGATGGGTTGACAGGTCTGGACTGCAGGAAGGCCAGTTACAGAGTCCACCTTATATGGAAAATGGTGTCGTAAACGTCGCACACCAAGTCAGAGCTGGATTGTTGAGGTGAAGACGCTTCTAGTCCCGCATTTTAACTGCACCCCAAATTGTACAGTACCATCAGCTGCTGTCTTTTTTTTTTTCAAAATCATAGATGAAAGTAAAAAATGAATTACTGATTTGTGAGCAAATTATGGCTAAGTACAGTGAGCCAGCGTTCTGTATAATGCATGTTGGCTCACGAACTTACAGAAACTGACAACTTGAATTGTCTGGACTTATAGAGTGCAGTTTCAGCTGATTGGTCAAAACACTTAACAATCTGTTGCCTCCCACGCACCGGCGCACCAATGGAAGGAGCTCACCGGCCACTGGTAGCAGCTTGCGGTTCAATGTCTTGCCCTCTACTGGAGGAACTGGGGTTGTCGGTTCAATCACTAACCTTAAGATTACCTGCTTTACTCACCTGTGCTTTTCTTATTATGGCAAGTAGCAGTTAACGTGGAAAAAAAAAAAAAGCCCTAAATGTTGTTCGGTCCTGTGGCACAGCACATCCCGACCTGTAGACATAATGTCATTAAACTGCATGTAGAAGATGCTTTTGCTGTTTTGGACTTTGCAATAAAGATTCTTTTAATATAACAATTTGTAACACTGACAAATCAGTTTCAGTAATATTGGACAATACTCAGTCAAAGTCCTCTTCACAAATGAAATGTAAAGCGCTAATATATTCGAATCTGAAGTGGTGCAATCTCACTACTTCGTCCTTTGATTTTTCTTTCTCGTGAATAAGGCTTTTGACCTTTTTTTGATATGGCATGCTTTGCTTGGTTTTCTTACAAAAAATGTTTCACCATTATTCATTGTTAAGCTTCTAAAAAAAAAAATGTGTGTAGGTGTGAGAGGAGTACGGACCAACATGACTTCTGAAGGGAAGAAATCTCGGCACCTGGCGAAGTAATTGCAGAATAATTGCTAATAATCAAGAAGCTCATCAGTCCCATGCAGATGAAGTATGGTAATTTTGTGTTATGTGCCAATTATAATCATAAATAATGTACATTTCACAGAGAAAACCATCTCCAAGTTGGAAGAGGAGAAAAATTTAGCAAAATGGAAAAGGGCAAGAGTATTAGCTTAAAAAAAAAAAAAGAAGAGGAATATGAAGAGCTTGACTGAGTGAGGGAGTGAGGCCGGGCAAACTTGGCCGCTCCCTGACATGTTAAAATAAACTCTGAGCAAACTTCTCGACCCCTGCAGGTCAGTTTACAAGCTGAAGAAGTCCCGGCTCGGCGTGCTCTGTTCGACAAAAAAAAAAAAAAACAGAGTTAGTGGTCGTCCACAGCCGGTGTCAGCTTTATGTTTTTTACTTGGGCGCTGCGTGGAAATGAATTAAAAGTTGAGTTAATTAACTACTTGAGTAAGTAGAGCAGGCAGGATGGAGCCAAATCAATTAGCTATTGGCAGGAGAGACAGAGCTGGGGGGTACTAGAGAGGGGGGCCTCTACTAGCCAGAGCCAAAACACACACACACACACACACACACACACACACACACACACACACACACACACACACACACACACACACACACACACACACACACACACACACACACACACACACACACACACATTTAACGCACTTCACAACAACTCAGAATTTACACATACACATGAAGACAAAATGCAGACGCAGTTAATACAATCATGTTCAACCATTTTTCTTTTTTTTTTCCTGTTCAATTAACAAAATAAATACAATCTGTATGACAAACACACAAATTAGGCTGTCACAAAATTTTAATCCGTTTTTTTTTTTTTTTTTTTTTTTGCGAGTAATTTTGTTTTCCATTGAGCCTTAACGTTGTTTAATAATATGCGTACGACTCATGAAAAAGAAAAGACGTTTATTGGCGTTGCAACCGAATCCACGACGTCTTCTAGGCGCTCATCGAAATGTAGTCGGTTAAATATTAAGAGGTCGTGAGCACTTGAGATAATCAGTCGGTGGCGCTAATTCTATTCTGACGACTATGCTCGATTCATTGCAATCAGCCGATTATGTATCGTGAAAGATCACACACACAAAGATAAAGCAATACACATACTGTATGTTGACGAAAAATGGTTTGTCTGTCTGTTGGAGAAAAAGAAAAGCTTTGGAGTCGCTTCACAGAAAGTAAAAACTGGAGACAGCGACCACGAAAGAAAAGCTGACGACAGATTTTGACACAAAAAGTATAGGAAAAAAAAACACACACACGCACGCACACACACACACACACACACACACACACACACACACACACACACACACACACACGCACACACACACACACACACTGCAGGGAGGTGGGATCTTAATTAACAGAACAACAATTTGTGTTTCACACTTCACTGAGCGTCTCAGAAACAGGTAGCGTTGCACACTCTCACCCACAGACACGTGAACGCACACATGTGTAGGAGTCATTTACACCCAATGAATAAATTGATGAGTATGCATTGATACAGTTAGCGCTTGTACACTGATTGCATGCAATTACTGGTCGTTTGCTTCGGACGCATCGTGTTTCTGTCGGTTCCATCGTCCTTTGTGTTTGCAGAAACACGTTTTAATCTTCTTGTTTTAGGCTTCCCGTATGAAGGGTTTTCATTTTTAACATTTTTGTGACCGGTAAAAATGGTAAGAGGACAGAAGAAGACCCACCAGCTCTTAAATTACAACATCGTCCTTTTTACATCGTCCTCATAACTGCTAAGTAACTACCTAACCTATAAGGACTGAAAATGTTCCTATTCTATAAATACAAAAGTACGGAGCCCCCGAAGGGTCACGGCGAGAATCTTTTGAGGGACAACTTTTGCATTCCCTTGCAATACTTTTGTGTTACCTCAAGTTACTCTTGCGTTACCTCGAAATACATTTGAGTGACCTCGTAATACTTTGGAGTTACTTTGCAATACTTTCCCTCTTCTGTTCCCTCTGAACAGTGTGTTGGTCCAGTTCAGCTATAAAAAAACTAACAGTTAAAGGAAACACGCTGCAGATACTACAGGAAGGAGAGATGATGGGACATATTTATTAATTTTAATAATAAAAACAATAATAATAAAATGTATTTTAAAAGGCAGATGTCCAACAGTATTCAGTGTGTTCTGCCGGCTGTGGTGGGTGAAGCTGTGGCGGTGTGGTCGTTGTTCGGACTTCGTGTGCTGTTGTGGTTCAGTCTGTAGTGTTACGTGTCTAGATGTTAGTATGTGGATCTGCGATGCTTCTATGACAGTATGTGTTACAACCATTAAAAATGGGGGTTCTGTAAAAATCGTTCTAACTGGAACCAAAATATTGAGTCCATCACTCAACTTCTGGCTTAACTGGCACGATTACACGCAGTCATGTAAATTTAACTCAAATGCTGAGCTGCTGTGGAAACAGAAATGCTGTCATTGTTGGAGTTAAACCTCAACGATCAGAGACCGAGAGGCCACAATTTTCAGGGTGAGCGATTGTTCAGCCGAAAGCCCAGTGGAAAGCGAAAAAAGGTCCAAGGGAGGAGTGAACGTTGTTTTGCCTTTTTTTTTTTCGGGAAAAAATATGTAACGGCTCCAAAAACAGGACGATAACCTAAAAGCACTCTACTCGCATTCACTCAGCGCTCAGTAACAAGCAGTGAATCATCAAAAAGGGAGGCAGAATGGACAAGGAGCAGGCAGGCAGTGGAAGGTACTGGCTAAAGGTCAGGGTCTAACAGCAACTGCTTTAAATGGTATCAACACATAAAGTGGTCATCATCAAACAGCATCACTCCCATAGAAGTGGCCTCTTCTTTTTAAAAGTCTGGGAGGAAAACAACAGCGACAAGTGGACCAGACCTTTTTTTTCTTTATAGTAATATTAAAACAACATTGTGGCACAGTTTTAGTTGGTTAGGTTGAGAAAAAGTTCATGGTTTGGGTTTCAAAAAAAGTAAGTGCACATGCATGATTCTGAAAACACCACTTTATCTGTAATAGCAACCTTTTTTTTTTTTTTTTGATGTCCCATAAATACAGTTTTAAAATGTTTGCTTCTGCAAATAGAGTTTCTAAATCTGGTGTCTGGTGACTCATTCCCACACTGGCCTGATGAACACCTACTGGACGTGCTGTATGACTTCTAACGACAAAGCTGGACAACTTCTGGTTTAATCCTTCGCTGACTTTGGATGCGGATGAAATTCTTCAATCGGTTATGAACTTTCAAAAATGTTATCGGACTGAACGGATAAAATTCTGATAATGAAACGAGCCATTTCTGTGAAGCTTAGAAGAATTTCTTAGTGATTTTACATCTGCAGCAGCAGCCGAAGGAGGTTACTATGGAGCCTCAAACGTGAACATATGTGCCTGTAATTACTGTCACTGGCAGAAGGGGGAGACAAATGTTCCGCAAAGCAGTTTTAAGGTTAGGTGGCTAGCTAAAACACTTTATTGAGGCGTTAAGAAAAGGTCGTGGTTTTAGTCAGAAGTTTGAAAAAGTAAGCATCCAACAAACTAAATATGCTGTCAGCAAACATTTGTGGATATTTTCACTTTTTGTGAACTTTCTAGACGTGTTAATTAACAATGTTTTCTCGTGATGTCGGTGAAAACCTTAATCAAGATGACTTTTCATTTCCTAAATAAATACTGTACACTGTTGACATATACGCACACACAATCGTCTAACACACACACACACACACACACACACTGTATAGCTTGCAGGTGTGATCTAATTTGACTCATTAGATCATATGTATGTGCTTATCAGGTTAAAAGTAATCTTCAGAACGGGCGGTGCCAGTCACACACTGACAGCTTAACGGGACACATCGGGATGCACACACACGCACACGCACACGCACACACCATCAATCACACCCTCCCCTCCTTCCTCGCATACCGATGTGCGTACGCAATTGATATTCTTTTGTGGAGTGCTTTCACACTCATTAATTTTGAACTTCTGTGCCTTTCAAAAATGACAATTACCAACATGAAACCGCAGGTCATTGAGGGGATCTATTGTCACTCCGGCTGAGATAAAAAACAGAAAAGTCAAAACATTTTTTATTATTAGCACTAACAATGAATTTTGACGTGCATCTAAATCTGGAATGCAAATATGTCGTTTTGTCTCATTGTTTAACAGTCTTTTGGCAAATGTCTCTTTCCTAGGGTTTCTCCCTGCTTAAAAAAAAAAAAAAAAAAAAAAAAAAAGTTCCCTAACTAAAAGTTTTAACAACTAGAAATGTTAATTTCTAGAAGTTGTTGTCATCTGAAGAGAAACAATACAAAACGCCGTCCCACAGTTGATCATTGCGGAGAAGCGCTGAAGGTCATGCACTCCGTACGCTGATGATAACCGCCGCCAACCGTTAATGAGCGTACCCATGCTGTTTTGTAATTGCGTGCAGCACGTCCCTCGCATTAAAGACTCAGGATGGAGCACGTTTGTTAATCCCGGTGATGTATGATGATTGCGGGTATTCAATCAAGTGAATCGGAAAGACCTGCGGTCCTTAATGACTTTATTGATATCAATCAACCTCTTAATGTATTCCGCCCGCCGTCGCTGAATTTTGACGTGCATCTAAATCTGGAATGCAAATATGTCGTTTTGTCTCATTGTTTAACAGTCTTTTGGCAAATGTCTAAAATTTGAACAGGAACAAAAGAAAAAAAAATAGTAGTTACTGGATGTAACTGTAGTTCTATGAGTGCAGTTCTTTTTTTTTTTCTTTCTGGGGTGGGGGTAGGGGAGGCTTTACTGTTTTTTAAATTTGATATATTTTTTGCCAGCATATTAATGTGCACATGACGTTTCAGGATTTCCAAAGCACCTGTGCAGTTCTGATCTGCATAAACATAAGCTCAGCTCTGCAGGTGGGTCCAGCAGGATCCGTATAATTACTGAAAAGACACCATTGGACTCAGTAAAGCTGATTTTGAGAGACTGTCTGTCATGTTATAGAGCTTTCTTCCGTGTTTTGCTGTCAGGTCACGACAGGGTAACATAATTAAAAGGGCACCAGGCAAATACCATTGGGGAAAAATATGATGGAAAAATGACTTTTTAATGGATGCAATTAGGGGAATTGGCATGTACACTCAATGGATTAAAAAGGGCGGAAGTACAGGCACAAGAGGAGGGATTTCACCCCTGATAGTTCGGGGTGTAGCATCTTACCTTGAATATATAGAAACCCTGTGCACCTGTTAGTATTTCTCTATCTTGATTGATAAAGGACACAGGGGAGGTTTTTTTTGCTGGAACTTCCAGGCGTGATAACTTTTGGTGTCATAGCCACATTGGCAATGAATTCCCTCTGGGTTTTTTCAGTTTAAAAGATTTCTGTTTTTACACCTTTTTTTTATTTATTTATTTTTACAACTCAACAATGTTTCCTCATGTAGCTTTGAAAAGCCACACAAAAAGTGGTAATTGTGAGAGTTTTTTTTTTTTTTTAAAGCCAACACATTGTGCTAATTGTTATTCCGCACAATGTGACTCCTCTGTGTGGTTTCCTTTAATAATTGTGATTAGGTTACAGAGTTGTCATTTGTATGTCTGCAAAAAAAACTGTATATAAAAGAAGCGACCAGCTCATCTCTGTTCAGTCGGTACTTATTATCAGCCCCGTTTCCCTCCCTATCTGCCGCTTTCTCTTTTTGTACGAATTCCTTTTGGGGTTGCCATGAAAACCCGCTTTGTGTCTCCTTAAACCACCCGATAAGGCGTGGAGGAATTAGAAAGAAAAGGAAATCCACCTTTTTCTTTTAACAAGAAGCCCTTTTAATTCATCTGCTGCAGTTTATGGAAAAATTTATTGAAAGCTAAATTAAAACGTCGGTATTTTTAAAAGTAAAATCTAAATGTGGGAATTAGACCCTGGGCTTCCCCTGTCCTCCTCTGTTAAAGAAGATCTGTGGCATTACAAAAAAAATAAATAAATAATGGTTAGGTGGGAGGGTTCACTCTGATGTGGGCCGGGGGAACGAAAGAATAATTAAATTGAAAAGTTTAAGTAGATTTTTAGCTGAACAAGCAATTCGATATCTGCTACCTCCTGATTTTTTTTCGATTTTTTTTTTTCAATGGAGTAAATTACCTTGCATGCTTTGGCAGGCAGTTCATTCAATGAGGGGGGGGGGGCTCTGTCTGTCTGTCTGACCGTACTGCATGTCAATCTACCCACCTTTCTAATCCATTCGTCCCAATTCCACACACACACACACACACACACACACACACACACACACACACACACACACACACACACACACACACACACACACACACACACACACACACACACACACACACACACACACACACACGCACGCACACACACGCACACACGCTATAACACACCTTTGTCAGGTTTGGTGCCGACTCAATTGTGTGTTTTTTGGGGGATTCTTGTCTTTGCACACAAACCTGCTCATGTGTTCTGAGGACACTGAGATTATCACGCTAAACACTCGACCACAGTTGTGTGTGTGTACGTGTTCTTGTGTTTTTCCATGTGACTTGGCACCTCCTGTGTGTGCGTCTGTGTCACAGGGTGAAGTGTGTGTGTGTGTGTGTGTGTGTGTGTGTGTGTGTGTGTGTGTGTGTGTGTGTGTGTGTGTGTGTGTGTGTGTGTGTGTGTGTGTGTGTGTGTGTGTGTGTGTGTGTGTGTGTGTGTGTGTGTGTGTGCGTGTAAGTGTAAGGCTGGTAGTGTGAAAGTCAGCTCAGCCAAACAGCCTGGCTCAAACAGGATCAACCACTAATCCTTTATCTGCTTAGCCGTGGAGGTGGCAGTGTGTGTGTGTGTGTGTGTGTGTGTGTGTGTGTGTGTGTGTGTGTGTGTGTGTGTGTGTGTGTGTGTGTGTGTCTGTGTGAAAAGATTCTACCTTGTGTAGCATCACTCCGCACAAGTGTGTGTTTTGAGTGCATGTGTGTAGGTGCGTATCATAATTAATGACTCTGGGGAGCTCAAAGAGAGAGACACACACACACACACACACACACACACACACACACACACACACACACACACACACACACACACACACACACACACACACACACACACACACACACACACACACACACTAACCTGCAACAACACTGGCTCCAAAAAAAAACAAAAGACCTTTGGCTCTGCCAGACTCACATTCAAGAAGTTATCAGCTTCTCTCATGAAAGTCAATAAATGGAGCATTGTGTCTTTGGGCTCTCATTCAGATCCGGCTCGTCCGAATATCGTACGGTCGCTTCCGGCTCCGAAGAAAAAAATGTCAGAACTGAGTTTTCAAAACAGCAGTTCAAAAGAATGGGTGACCCAAGAAAACCCTCTAGCTTTAAAACTCGCTGATCTTTATATATTCAAATATAGATATATGAATACAAATAATTAGAAAGTAAGTATTTTCTTATTTAATTGTATCAAAGGTCCCACCTTCACCTTACTGTACGATTCAAATAAATTTGGGAAGTTCAATTAAAGAAAACGGAGACGGTGGCTAACATTCGACTCTTAACTGTTACTTTACTCTATTTTGAAAATATAATTAAATGTAATATTCTGTTTTGTTTTGACAGGTACAGTGTGAGTTTGCGTTTTATTTTTGGTGAGTTTTTCTTGTTTTTACGTTTTTTTATCGGCTCTTGTTAATTTGAAGGTTTTTCTTTGTTTTCTGTATTATTGGTCTTTGTTGGTTCCACAGATTTAATTTTAAAGGTCCCCTTTTGTATACTTTTCTTTTGGAGGTTTATTTGCAAGTCGTTATCGATAGAAGGATATTCTTTTGTGGTTTCAAGTACCCTTTAAATCTATGTTGTATGTTAAGCTTGTTTCCGGAGCTCTGCGAAGAACAGGCTATTTTGTGTCCGTACCTTTAAGGCCCTTTACTATCAATGACCCCTCTCTTCTGATTGGCTAATTTCTGTAGTGACACATGCCCGAGGCCACAACCACAAGTTTTTCTTTCCTCTTGTAGTTTGCTGGCTCAGTTTTCTTTCCCATAAAAGGTTTTTCAGTGGACTGTGCTGAGACATTTAACAGGAGCTTGTGACATCACAAACCTGCCAAAGTCCAAACGGCACATGTCGCTGAAAGCGGGGCCGTGTTTGTTTCTCCGTCGTCTGAATGCACCTACACGTGCTTTATAATAAAAAAAAATTAAAAAAAATATCTGATCTGGGACCTGTACGCGGGACCTTTAAGTTCGGTGACCTATAAATGACCTCTCAGAATACTCGCTAGTTTGCGTGCTTGTCTTTAACCTATCGTTTGTGTTTTTTTTTTTTTAAAGTCTTTTCTTATATAACATGAGCTGACTTTTGCATAACCTTGATACACGATCGAAGAGGTGAACGGACAAAGGTTTAGGAAGGTATCTTTAAATCTGGGCGTATTTGTTTGCGCGTGTCAACACAAAACGCGGGGAGAAAAAAACAACCCGCAAACGTCAAGCGGCGAGGTGGGAAAACCGTGAAGTGTATGTGTGAGTGAGGGAGCAGGGATTAGTATTAGTGGAGAGGATTATCCAGTTCGAAGGACTGCCTGCCTCGCTGCCTGTCTCTGTAAGTGCTCCTCTCTCTCTCTCTCTTTTCCATCTGCAGCGGTGAAGAGGTCTTAGAGTGCCAGACGATAAAGAGGGAAGAAAAACCCAACCATGGGAAGCTCACTTAGACACACTCTTTGAACATCTTCCTCCAATCTGTGCCACCTCCACACTCCTCTTCTTCTTCTGCACCTGCAGAAGTCTGTCTGCAGCCCTTTCCTCCTTCTTCCTCCCAATCTCTTCCTCCTCTTCCCTCCTCTTTTCCTTTTTCCTTTTTTTTCTACCTGCAAAACTTTCTTTCCTCATGTCCACCGTCACCTTCCTCACCTTTGCCTCCTTCCCAGACAACCACTGTCGCTTCCCTTCCTTTACCTCGCCTCACCTCCCCCTCAACTCCCCCTCGCCTCCCCCTCGCCTCCCTCTGGTTGATAATTCTTCTGCTTTTGTCTCTTCCTGTGTGTAAAAACTTTTCCCTCATTCTCCACTACATCCTCTCAACATCTCCTCTGCTAAATGGCCTCTATATCCGGCAGTGACGTCACCCGTTGGTTTGCGAACGGCCATTATGAAGCCTCGAGTTCGCAATTTTGGCCGGCACCATCTTGCTATGTTTGGAGCAGGAAGTGACCATATTTGGGCAAGCTGGGGGGGGGGGGGGGTTATCATTAATGACGGGATTTTTATAAACTAATCTGGAAGAGTGAATTCAGCAAATGACGTACAGGAAACTTGTAAAGAAATATTATTGACTGAGAATTTTATGTTGAATGGGAGTCTATGGAGGCTTTTTGGAGCCGACCTCTTGTGGAACTCGGTGGTATTGCAGCTGAAGTCACTTCCGCCTTCAGAGACGGAAGCTACGTCTACTTTTATATACAGCCTTTGGTCCCAACCTTGTAAACACAAGATCTCTTTTTAGGTTCTTTTTTTTTTCCTTCTGTTTATTACATACTTTTTATCTCCTCTTATCCATGTCATCTCTTCATCTTTTCTGCTTTCTAAAATGTAGCATCTTTCCCACATACATATATATATCTGTAAAAATAAATTCCAAAAACATACCATTCATTCTTTAATAGTCTACAGCACCTAAAAAGATCAGCTAATTAGTGGTAAAAAAAAGGAGAAAGAAACAAAGATTAAAAGCCGCTGTCCTCCTCTGTTTTGTTTCTACTCGTCATTCTTTTGGAGCTGTACGCTTAGCTGTCATGATAGCTTATGTAAAGCGCTGGCACGCGTCCTGGTGCGGTTAACAGGTTTAGACACCTTCTGATCCTCCTCTGGCTTTAACTTCAGACTCCCGACATGTTGCGTATACTTCTTGGTGTAAGGGCTCTCAGCAGCGACTAAAAAGGATCCCCCCCCCCCGCCCTCCTCCGCAAGGCTCGGAAACCGGAACAAATCGGAGTCGAGCGGAGCGTTCTTTAAAAAAAAAAAAAAAAAAACCACAGAAGTTGTGTTGAATGTAATCCTGTACGTTGGTGTGGTGGACTTATTTTTGAAAGAATTGATCCATTGCAGGCTCTCAAGTCAATGTAATAAAGAGCATTTCATTTTGTCTCCCCCCCCCCCCCCCCCCCCAAAAAAAAGTCACAGATCTGACCTCTGGAAAACAGCCTGTGTGTTCAAAGACTCCGAGGGGGAAAAAAAAAAAATCAAACTCACTGCCAGCTTGCTCATTGTAAGTTGCTGAGACCTGCGTGCCAAAAAATGAAGCAGTAAAATGAACAAACATAATGGTAATGGACAAAGCTGGCCCAGTGGTCATGGAGACTGTTGTGTAATGGAAAGCTGACAAGTGCAATTCCCCCTACCTCTCCCTCCACCCTCCTCCCCCACCCCGTCAGCCAGAGCGTCCTGGCCGAGAGCAATTTCACAACAAGCACATTTGGAGCGGTTTCAGGCTCCAGACAATGCCATTTATACCGCTAAGCACCAAGTGTTTGCACTTCGACACCTTGAAAATGTTGAAAATTGTTGAAAATGTATTATTAAGTGAGAATCTTAATTTCAACCGACTGAGGAAAAGGGGGAAAAAAGGTTTTCGGGATGCGCTTCTTAATGTGCCGCTATTCATTCATTTATTTCTTCATTCATTCATTCATTGGCACGGCGAGATGTCAGACGTTCATTAAGCTCTCTAAAGTTAGAGGGACTGAAATTAGACTTGTTTTTCACACACAACACACACCCCACGCTGCCAAATCCCTTATCTGGCAAAGCAACAAAACTATCCAATGAACAAGCTCGGCGTTAATCAAAATTGTGTTTTTATGCAAATGTCACCCCGAAAATCAAACAAGGCCCTCGATGTGACCGCAATCTGAACATTTCAGCAGATCTGTAGCCGAACACTTAACAGACCATTTCTTAACCTCAGGGAGGAGAATTGAGCGAACGAGGAGTGTTAAAGCTGTCGGTAAATCTCTAGCCATTAAAGAGATTAACCTACAATGTAATTACTGGAACCTGCTTAAACATGGAAGCAAATGATGTAATTTTTCGGGCGCTTGGGAACCACTCGTAGTGTTTTAAAAAAAACCAAATCTAAACAGTTCGTTTATTAGCCCTAGTGGTGGTATTTGTAATCGTCAAATGAAATACAATACGCACAGATTATGTGTTTTTACTGTTATTACTTTAATGCTGGTCGGGTAGGTTGTGAAAATCAGTAAAACTGACAATGACGTTACTCATTCATGTGACGTAAATTCACAAACGCACCAATTATGAGCTGCATCACATTCAATGACAAAAATCAGTCACTTGAAAATGTTTCGTAACTCAAGAGTTGATGACGTGTTGAGTTTTGGTTATCAAAAACATTTTGGGGTAAATTTCACTGCAGCATTGTTAAAATTCACTATCGATTTGAATGGTGTAATTTTTGTGAAGTCCTTGAAACAAGAAAAAACAAACACCAGCTCAATTACCTCTCAGTGACATTTGGGAGCACTAAAGCACGAGTTTGCCATGTGCAGGTCGGACCCTGATGCTCCCTCCTTATTGCAAACTGCTTTCAGGCAGTAAGTTTGATTCAACATATCTGTTACGGATAAAAAGCGTCGTCGAAACGCTAAAAGCTTAAATGTGTGAATACTTTCAGTTAGAGTTTAAACCTGAAAAAGTGATGTTAACTTGTATTGTAGTATTATGTTTAGTATGTTTTTGAAGCAGTTAATAGTCACAAGATGCTTTAAAACACAACAAGAAAATCCATTTTTACACATTTGAAGGTTTGTATGAGACATATATATAATATAAGGACATTTTACAGAGCATTTATTGTTTATTTCAATATTTTGGAAAAAGTCTCTTCATTTCAGTTAATAATTAAATGGCATGCGCTGTGTTTAGTGTGTGTTCGGCTTTAATTATCCCTCTGTGTAAGAGCTTTTCATTGACTCCAAGTCACAGATCACCAAAAACGGATTGACTTGGCCACACCAGGCCGTGGAATTGACTAAACAGTACAGGCTTAATGGACTGGCCGCCACAGACTTCAACACGGTTAAGTTTATTTACAACACGCTGGCTGAATCCTTTGGCCAATACAATACACAGCGTACAACTCCGAATTACAAACAAAATTACGTCATCTGGAGGACTTTTTAATTTGAAATGAGAACTTTTAATTTGAAATGGATTCAGGAAGTTGAAGCATTCGTGGGAAAAACCAGTGGTGACTTCATCAGGCATTCAGCCAACTAGTAATGTAAGTTTATCTCTCAGTTAGTCACTTGCTCAGAGATGTACATTTGCATTTATAGTGCCAGCCAATACATCAAAAGACAAAGTAAAGACACAATCTAATATCGACACCAGAAATGGTTTCGACAAAAAGTGGAAATATAAATGTCAAAGGCAGATTTTGACTGAATCAGAAGCCCTGTGGACCTTTTTGGTTTTTCATGTTTCAGCTGCTGAACGTGGAGCGAACTGTCAGTAAGATTACGTCACCAGGTGTTAATGAGATTGACCTGCCTCTGACATGGACAGAATGGGTCAGACTCCTTTCAGAAATAATGCCTCATTGCATAATGATTACCAGTCTGCTCATTGGCAGCTGCCTTAAAAGTGCAATCTGTGGCTTTTTTTCCCCTTCTATTTAGTAAATGGTAGGTTTTTTTTTTTTTTTGGGGGGGGGGGGGGCTGGTTCTATAAAACATGAATATCATTCACTGAGAGAAGTGAGGGAACTAGTGAGTGAATGGCTGATTGAGTTACACCATTGGTTGGACAAATAACACCAGACCGACTGATGAAGTCACCAGTGGTCGACTGGATTAATGCTGAAAGCTGCTTTCACATATTTTTTTTGTTTTACTGCAACCCTGAACTCATGTTGGTATAACCGAAAGGAGGTGTATGTAAAAAGATGCACGTGTCCAATAAACAATAAAACAACCTTTTACCCTGTAAGTTCCCTGGCATGAAGTTCAGGTAATGTCCGATTGAGCCTTTTATGTGAATGCAACTGTCTGGAGAATTTGGGCATGTAAATTACATTTCTATCACTTGCATGTCTACCAACCTCTGGTCTAAACATAACAGTATTTCCAATTTAATATTAGAGCCCTAAAATGAGTTAGAAATAATCCCTGCAGCGCAAAATTATAAAAAAAAAAAAAAGAAAAGGCAAAGTTTAGTGAAAATAGACACACTCAAAACAGACCTCAAACTTTCAAACTTTAAACCACAGACATTTATTTTTTTGACTGAAGCCTTCCAATTTAACAAGAAGCTCCAACGGGGGATAGAAAATAAAACTTTCCCAGACACCAAACCCCAGATTTAACACGTTTTGATACTTTAAACTGCAGTACATCCTCAATGTGCCGGAGGAAATGAATGTCGGACCCACGGATGAGTTTACATGTCGGCTCCAGAGATTTCTGCAGTTAAAGAGACTTTCTGACCTCTCTGTGTTGACCCTAATGACCAGAACTGGCTCCGGCCACCGGTGCAGAATCCGCAGCCAGTAAGAAGTGCAGCTGTATTGGACGGATCCTCAGGCTGTGTTTTTGTTTTTCCGTACTGAATGTCTTTTCAGGTCAGTCAATGTTGGGCGAAAAGTCAAAAGTTCAGAGCCTTTTTTCTTTTTTTTGGGGCTCCAAAGCTGTGGATTATTTATGGGATAACAAACATGATGCAGTGTGGAAGTGAAGCACCGACTCCCCAACGAACAACATGTTATATAGTTTTGTTCATTCTGTTTTTGACACAGGTGGGAAACCACTTTGTTTAGAAAAACCTGCCGAGAGGAAAGAGGTCATCTTCTGTCATGCCCGTATTACAGTTCTTATAAGAAGGCCGGTTTAACCTCCTAAGGGTCTTTCATGGTTTCCACTCTACATGGCAGTCATTATTTATATATATTATAAGTATATATATTATTTTTTATATAAGATTATTTGAGTCAATAATTAGCCATTGGGCAGAAAATTAACTGCCCACAATTCTTGTTTATCGAGTTGTTATTAAATCATCGGTAAAAATATTGAGATTGAGATTATACAAAAAAAAAAAAAAAAAAAAAAAAAATCTGTTTTCAGCCTTTGTGGGTGAGTATTTGCTATTTTTTTTTTTTTCAGTTTTCTACAAAATGTAACCTTTGAGTATTCGACAGCTGGTCGGACACCAAAACCAATGAGAATATATCATCTGTGTTTTCTACAGTGAAAAATAATGAATTGATAAATAATGTCATGTATTTAGACGGAAACTTATTGATGGTTGCAGCCTTACGGTTCCTCTATGATGGAATGAGACCACTTTTCATGTTCGCTCTCTGTGTGTTTCTTGACATATCCATTTAGAAAAAAAAAACATTTATAAAACACAACACAACCTCACAACAAGCAAAAGGAGAATACATGAACAAAAGTCAAGTCCTAAAGATACATTTGGACAGAAGTGGTGTATTATTTTAAGAAATCAGTAATTATTCAAATTATAAAAACAGAAATTATGATGAATACAAATTTGGTGTTACTTAAATTTGAAAAACTGTTTACTTGTGCTTCAAGAGGAAGTGCACCCCAACAGAACGACCTCTGTGTGAGCATGGGGAGGCGAGATCTCAGATTTGATTGGATGGAGGTTGTGTGAGGAAGCAAAAAGATAAATAGTAAAAAGATTAAAAAAAAAAAAAAAGCCAATCAGGTGGAGACTTGAGAATTGAGCCATAAACAAGTTCAAAGTGGGAATGCAGGTTTTCACTTTATATATAGGAGCAGAATGGGGGCGGGGCTCACATATACAAAATGGAGGTGTTTTAAAAGGAACCAGCAACACTGCATTGCTGCTGAAAGACTTTTAAAATAAAAATTACTCCATATTTTTTCTTTTTCCTTTATTCTTACTAGAAAATGTCTGCCCATGGCCTTCCTCACCCTTCTTCATTGCAATTTCTTTTCACAGTTGGTGACACAGGCCTGTGTGGAGTTGGAGGCCAACAAACAAAAGACAAGACACAAACAATCCCGACAGGACATTGAAGACGGTAAGTTCTAAAACTTGTTTTTTCTCTTGCTCGTTTCATTCCTCTTCGGGCGGCAGTTATCATTAACACAAGCGGCGATTAAAGGTTTCAAACATTACAGTTTATATTCAATATTTTATGGTCATTTTGTGGAAACAAGTGTGCACTCGTCCCTTTTAAAAAATGAAGCTGGCAAGAGTGCCGAGATGCTTCTCATCTCAATCTCGTAGCATTGTGCCGCTTTACTTTGATTTAAAAGGTCAATCGCTATCTCACTTCGGAAAGAAACTCTTTCATTTTCCTTCTCGGTGACAGTTGGCGGAAAACATTATTAAAAACATTCCTCAGAGATGGAGTATGTTATTGAGCGTGTTGTCTCGCGGATTGGAGGTGAGCGTTGGTCAGAATGGCTGTAGAGATGAGGAACTTCCTCCCCCTTCCTCCCCCCAATGAGACAACAAGCAGCACCTGACCCCCATTAGCCTCCAGCTATGTATATCATCCTCACTGTGTCAGTGGAGTCAGGCAAAGAGCACACTCATTTCTCCGTTCCGTCTCATACGAGATGGTCAATACATTAAAACCGTTCTTTGTTTGCATTCGTGGGTTTTTTTGTGGCGTGGCTGTAATACCGGTGAAAACGGCCCCGCTGACCTCCGGGTTGGCTAAGTGTCCCTGTGGGAAAGTGATCTCCGGATGTCATCTGAGAATTTTTTTTATTTATTTATTTATTTTATAAATGCCATGTTTATTGATCACAGGTCGTCATTTTTCTTTTTTCCCCAGCAGATGCAGCTGCACTTTGGCATTGTGCTTTTCATTTTTTGGGCCCCTTTTTTTTATTTCATTATTTTCATTTTAGTTAATTTTTTTTTCTGCAACCCTTATTTAAAGGACAAAAAAGGCTTCAAAGCTTGTAGGCTTAATATTTCAAAAGAAAACCCCCCAAAAATCTGTGGTTAGACAACATTTGGTGGATCTGCTTAAAAAACAGCTGGTATGATTAAAAGACATGTTTTTTTTTCCCCTCTTCAAATCCAAAGTGGTAAATTTAGACAGAAATAACCAGAACGAAAGTTTGTTCTTGCAACCTTGATGATGATGTTGAGATATTTCCATTGGGCCTTCATGTCTTCTCAGAGTGGCTCTTATAAGTTTGTAGGAAATCTGCAACAGCAACTTGAACAGATCTGTCTCGGTTAAACCTGCATGAACAGCTAGGAGGCCTGAAAACAGGTCAGGATACACAGACTGTTAAGACTAAACTCCTTTTATTTAATGTATGGATGGATTATGAGACAATTGGCCCCTGGGCATAAATGTCAACCTCCCCCCCCCCATTAACCTCATAGAAGTAAGATACTCAAACTAAAAGCAGGAACATTATTTGAAGTAATTTTGAGCCCTCTTTCTCATTTTGCGCTTTTGAATTATTTTTTTTAATCTCTTTTCTGTCATTTTTAGTCTCTTTGAAGTTGTTTTAAACATTCTGGTTGTTTTTAGTCTCTTTGAGGTTGTTTTATATCTCCTACTGCTTGTTTTTTTTTTTTTTTTTTGTATCTGTTTTTGTTTTTTAATTTTTTTTTTTTTATCTCCTACTGGTTATTTTTAGTCCCTTTGAGGTTGTTTTATATCTCCTACTGCTTGTTTTTTTTTAAATCTCTTTTGAGGTAGTTGTTATCTCCTTCTGGTTGTTTTTATTGTCTTTACGGTAATTTTGCCTCTCTTTGAAGTATTTGTCGTGATTTTTTCCGTCGTCGTTTCTTCTTTTACATCTCTTCGAGGTGATTTTTCAACCCTTTGATTTACTCGCCACCAAGTCACTTCTTCTTTGCTCTGACCCTTTTCCTTCACAATTTTGCTCATGTTTTCAAGATCTAACATCAGCAGTGGCAGATAGCTGTAGAACGAGCCTTTGTGCGCCGTTCTGAATCGTATATTCATGCTGCACAGTGTATGTGTCCTTCAAATGGAAAGGTAACAGCCAGTATGTGATTAGGACATCGCTTCCTCTGGGCTTCCACGGCAGTCATGGGTGACTTCTCTCTGGACTGCCGGTGACACTAAGCCACTACTAAATGGATTGACACCTCCAGCCAGGTGAACGGGGTCAGAGTCTACAACAATGAGCTGGACAATCTGTCGCTTCACTTCTTGTCCGCTCGTAGTATTACTGTTGTTTTGTTTTTATTTGTGTTTTTTTTTTTTTTTTACCCTTTTTGTGCCATAATTTGATATGACAGGTGAATCTCCGTCTCGACAGGTGTTACGCAGGTGTGTTGAGAACTAAGCGTTTGTGTCTGTGTGTGTTGTGTCCCTCGCATGATGACCGCTTAAACGGATTGACCTTACCAAGCCACGCCACACTGGTCAACAGACATCCAGCAGAGCTTGACCCAAGAGCCTATGAGAGAGTTTTAGCAGTCAAACATTTGCTACTTGCATCACGGTGCAACTCTGTCTCTCATGAAAAAAATACAAAAAAACAAAGCACTTGTGAAATTGTGTGTAAAAATGTACACAGCAAATAATCTGTGTACACGTTTATTTTTTTTTGTGTGTGTAAATGCCCAGTGCTGCATCGTGTGCTTGTATGTTTTTTCTGTGTATTTATCTCTTGTGTGTGTGTGTGTGTGTGTGTGTGTGTGTGTTTGTACATTTGTTTTGCTTGTGAGTCTCTTTCGTAAAAGTCAACAGCAAAGCGGCCGGAGATGAGAAATAAATAGCATTTTTATCTGATTCCTCCCCGATATCCGTTTAAGCAAAGAGGAGCAATATCGCTGCGACGGTCGCTTCTCACAGCTCATCTTGGAAAAGAAAAAAAGAAAAGAAACGCAGGCGAAGAGTGGAGAGAGGAAAAAATAAAATGAAAAGCCTTTCGTAATCATTTTCTCCCCTCCAACTGTAATTCAGTTTCTTTTTGTTTGTGTGTGTCCAGGAATGTGTATTTACTAGAAAAGCAGGTACGAAGCATTGTGTGGGGGGGGGGGGATGGGTGGGCAGTGTTACCTAGTAAAGCCAAGAAGAGATTCAATTGAGTTTATTGTTCAGGGGAGCTTTTATGAAGATGATACATGAAATACATTCCTAGTATGCTGCTCGGTAATAATAGAGGAGAACATCTTGACGTTAAACAGAATTTCATGTAATTTATAATATTGAGTGCAGCGGCTATTCTTTACACTTTGGTTTAATTTTGCACATACCTTGGCCAAGGCCGCACTGATGGAGGTTATTAAGTATTTATCAAATGGATTTGAAATCGCAACCTCAGAAAACTTAATTCTTATGTATAAACTGAGTGATAATG
>NW_027210740.1:387500-407500 GCF_029030835.1 Brachyistius frenatus
TACTTTGGTGCTGGTTGTTTTTGTTTTGAAATCAACACGCAACTATGTGCTCATGCATCAGCATCATACATCAGACTGTACATGTGGTTAAGACTGAGTGTGTGTGTGTGTGTGTGTGTGTGTGTGTGTGTGTGTGTGTGTGTGTGTGTGTGTGTGTGCGTGTGCGCGTCACACCGGGGGGAATTAGAATAAATCTAACGGGTCTGTTTCAAATCTATATCAAAGAGGGTCTGAACGATTCAGATGTGCCCTTGAGCACCACAAACACACACACACACACACACACACACACACACACACACACACACACACACACACACACACACACACACACACACACACACACACACACACACACACACACACACACACAGTGTGAACTCGCCCATATCTCATGTTAATGTCTTTTTTCTTGTATCTCCCGAGACATCAGATGTAAGAGACAACTTTGTGGAGATCAGTATCACTTAAAACACACACACAAAATGTTGTGGCGTGCTGCCTGGCCTCATTAAGGCTGTGTGCATGTGTGACTGTGGATTTTGGTTTGTGTGTGCCCACTTGCATGAATGCCGTCGGTTTCATGAATCACTTTGTTTTTTTTGTGTAATGTGTCTTTCTGTTTTTGGAAGCATACCTTCTTCCCCTTTTGTTTTTGAGTGGCCGTGTGTGTGTGTGTGTGTGTGTGTGTGTGTGTGTGTGTGTGTGTGTGTGTGTGTGTGTGTGTGTGTGTGTGTGTGTGTGTGTGTGTGTGTGTGTGTGTGCGCGCGTGTGTGTGTGTGTGTCGGTGTCCTTTAACGTTCCAGTGGCCCACATGAGCGATGCCGGGGTGCGCGGCTACAGCCGGCTCGCTATAAATCACGACGACAAACGCGGGATTTGTACGTTGGGAAAATGGCTCGTTTCCCGCTGAAATGTCGGTGCGCTCACCTCCAACTACATATCTCTGTCTGCCGCACAACCTACCAACGCCCTTGGAGGAACGCACACACACACACACACACACACACACACACACACACACACACACACACACACACACACACACACACACACACACACACACACACACACACACACATCCAATAACACACACGTACAAAAAAAAAAGAAAAAAAAACCTCCTCGTAGACATTTCTTCCTCCCAGTGTGTGATATATTTACAAGACACACTCCGAGGTGATGTTCATAGATGTTGTTTATTTACATGCGAGCGCTCAGTCGAGCCGAGGGAAAGATGTTGTTATTCTGGTCGTAAGATGTTGTCAAAATATTTCCATCCAGCCCCACGTTCGATCTCTTCAAGAGGTTTTGGAAGTTTGCCGAGAATTTAGACTAAAAATGCCGATCAGTTTTCAAAATAAAGCAGAAGCAACGTTTACTCGCCATGGAAGCACAGATGTTGAGCAAACCGAATCGGGAAGTAAAATAAAACCGAAAAAGCGCTTCTGAAACGAGTAAAATGATCGGCTCTATTGCATTCAGCAGTCGGGGTCTGATTTCCCAAAAAATATAACAAAATTAGCACATGCTACTTAGTACAACTTAACTAACTTTACTAACTTAAAAAAAAAAAAAAAAATACTAATGAACACATATTTCATTGACTTGTGCCTGATTTCCACAAGGAACTGTTTCATATTGGCCAAAATGTGAACTCAAAAACAGAAACGTAGAGGCCGGTTGCCAAACGGCTTTCGATCCGATGCCGGCGTCACGTGAGATATTAAACACACACATGCAAAGTTACAGATTTATATGCGTGAAGTGAAATGAGCACAATGATTAAAAAAAACACACAAAAAAACAACAATATGATCACATCTGCACACAAAGATACACACAAAGGTTAAATTATGTGACACAATGTGACGGAATTCAGTTTCCGCTCTCTCTTTCAGTCACACACACACACACACACACACACACACACACACACACACACACACACACACACACACACACACACACACACACACACACACACACACACACACACACACACACACACACACACACACACACACACACACACACGAACGCACAGGACGTAACAAAGTCAGCTGCAGACAGAGTACTGATGTAGACCTTCATGCTTTATAGCATACCGAGTCGGTGTCCAGTAGGACGGTGTGTGTGTGTGTGTGTGTGTGTGTGTGTGTGTGTGTGTGTGTGTGTGTGTGTGTGTGTGTGTGTGTGAGAGAGAGAGAGAGAGAGAGAGAGTGTGTGTGTGTGTGTGTGTTACGTAATCACTGCGTGACGTCACCACCCGTCTGGGACGCTTTGCTTATCGAGTTATGGATATTCAATTTTTATGGAGAAATACTTTTGATTGGAGGTGTCGGTGCTTTTAAGTTTAGAGTTTTGAAGCTTCTTTGAATTTTTTTTTCTCATTATAGTAAAATACATGAAAACGCGTTTCTGGTTTGTGTGTTTATAAATGTGTGTACGAGACGGATAGATTTTTTTTGAAGGTCTTGGTTTGACATCCCGCAGACAAAAAGGCTCGAGCCGAAATTATACCGACATAATCAAATATCCAAATTCTTCAAATGAACGCTTCAAAGTACGGAAGGAAAAGACGAGGTCGCCAGGAAGATCGACATTTTCATCTGATGTAGGCTTTTGTCTAAATGATGAAGACGAGCTCTACGTGACTAAAATTACAATATATTAACTTCACACTCGACGACAAATGAACTCCCGCGTCCTAAACGCCAGCAAACACGTCACAACTCGTGAACTCCAGGCTTCTGGAAAATATTGAGCTGCGACTTCTTGAACACCACAAGAGGGCGCCGTTCGCGTTGGACTCTTCTCGCGTACGCGGGAAATACGACGCCATTTGAACGCAGCACAACTAACTAAACTGGACAACGGTCCGCAGCGACGGAGGCTTCGTAGCGACGTCGGTGCGTTTTTCTTCAAATTTAAATGCATTTGTTTCCCCAAATTTGTTTCATTTCATTTGTTTATTGATGGTGTTTTTGCATCGCGATCGGGAGCCAACCGGAGGTCACGCAGTCTTTCCCCACCGCCGTCTGATTTACCACCGCGTCACAGATAATATCCTGCCGGTGCTGTGATAATGTCCTTTCTGCATCCTGCTCCCGACCATTAGCCGTTGCGCCGCATTCATCTCGCGCCGCACAGGTGGTTTTTCTGCCGTCTTCTTTTGTTCGGAGAAAATCCGATTCTGTTGAGCTTTTTTCCACTCGTAAAATCTAATTCTCCTTCCATCACGGTGTTCAGCTGTTACGCTGCCTGCCTCCCTTTGTGTTCTTTCATTTTTCCTATTCCCTCCCCCCCTCGTCTTTCCTTCCTGTATCTATTTCTATATTTTCTCTGTCCTCTCCTCACTTCTTTTCCTTCTTCCCGTATTTCTGTCCTGCTTCTACGTTGTTTGTTGCTTTCACTTGCCTCATTTCCTTTTTTCATGTTTCCCTTGAATTTCTCCTCTTTCTATTTGTCTCCTTTTTTTGTTGTTGCCTCCTTTCAGCCCTTGTTTACTTCCCTTCCTGTCTTTTTGTGTCTTGTCTTCTCTTTGCTTTTTCTTTTCTTTCTCTATTTTTCTTGTTTTTATTCCCTTTGCTCAATTTACTTTTTTTGTTGTTTTTATATTTTCTTCCTTCGCATCCTGTCTCCTCTTCTACTAACTTCTTTTCATTTTATTTTTCTCTCTTTCCTCCTCCATTCTCCCGACACTTTGCCTCACCTTTTCCTTCTTTTTCCCTCTACCTGCCCGTGGATGGCGTTTCAACTTCCCCTCCTTCCTGTCAGCTACTCTGCCCCGTTGCCTTCTACCTGCCTATCTTTCCACTTTTCGTCTGCCTGTTTTGCCTCCTGCCTTCTTCTCAGGCTGTGCTAGTTCATTACTCTGCATGATGCCTTGATGTGATTTCAATGCAAATAGCGAGCGGAAAAACACAAATGGATCAGGTTCCATCATCGCAGAGAGAGAGACGTGGAACGAGGGAGATCTGAGGGCTGAGTGAGTGCTAGGCAGTGAGCGACTTCCATTCTTCTGATTTCCCAAATGGAGAAGCATAACCATCTATCACTCCTGCAGAGAGAGGGTGTGTGTGTGTGTGTGTGTGTGTGTGTGTGTGTGTGTGTGTGTGTGTGTGTGTGTGTGTGTGTGTGTGTGTGTGTGTGTGTGTGTGTGTGTGTGTGTGTGTGTGTGTGTGTGTCTCGACGGATGTCGTCTGTCCTGTAGCGAGCACAGCTGCAAATCACTGTCAATCACATAAAAATCCCGTCTCCAATATCAGACACATTGCAACATTAGCATGTCTCTACATATTCTCGCACATGAAACACAGTCACACACACACACACACACACACACACACACACACACACACACACACACACACACACACACACACACACACACACACACACACACACACACACACACACACACACACACAGACAGACCACCTGCATTGGAATTTCAGACCATCTTCTTGGATGGTGAAAGTAATATCTGACTGGTAAATGGAGATTTTCAGTTTTCATAGCTGAAACGGGACTCCCCGCCGAAACGACTCCACTCTAGCAGATGTCACTATATTGTTTTGTTTTCAATCACTTTGTCTTTGCGTTTCTTCCTGCATCCATACGTTGCTGTTATGCATTTATTTTTTTGCACTTTGTGGACTGTGACTGTCAAAAAATGTATTTCGATTACGTTTTTCTTTTTTTCTGACAGTCGGAGGGAAAAACTTCCTTTTGACAGGAAATAACCTCTGACAGTAGGAAGGAAAGTCTGCCTTTTAACAGGAAGTAACCTCTGACAGTAGGAAGGAAAGTCTGCCTTTTAACAGGAAGTAACCTCTGACAGTCGGAGGGAAAAACTTCCTTTTGACAGGATGAAAACTTGTGACAGTTGGAGGGAAAAACTTCCTTTTGACAGGAAACTATCTGACAGAAACGGGCTCAGAAGTGGGCGGCCGTCTGCCTCGACTGGTTGGGTTGAGCAAAAATAGTTGAGAGCACATTAAAAGGCAGGCTGTCCAAAAATGAGTGGTGAGTCTGAATCCCAGGCTTTGCAACAATGTCGATTTTCAACTCAAAAGAAGAATTGATAGGCTCCTAATTGGTAAACAATGGCTGACTGTCAGATTCCCAACAAAGTACATGCTAGATGAGCTAAGATGTGCTTGGACAATGCGTCTATCTATAGAGAGCTGACACAATGTGGGAGAAGTTCTGCCCTCGTTAAATCAACTTAATCATGAATAATCGTCAAATTTTGCATGCCATTCTTCTCAGTTTAGATGTTAGATAATGTGTTGCTGTCTACTCCGGCTCGTTCTTCTTTTTCTTTTTCCACTGTAATGACACTTATTTGATAACGACAGACCTGTAGAGACTTTTTCAACAAGGAAAAGTCGAGACAAGGCCAGTGACGCATGTAGGTAAAAATACACTAAAATGCAGACAAAAGGAACAACAAAAAAAGAAAAGAATAAAAGTAGCTGAAAATGTTGAAATGGGTTGAAGCCTGAATTCTTCCTGAAAGTCTTGTTAGGGAGTTTTGACAGTGAAGGCTGTATTACCTTTTCTGGGGAGACATGTGAGACACTTAGACCTCAGTCTGTGATCAGAATCATAATAGTACTAATTTATGTTGGACCAGACCATGTTTAATATTAAAAGGATTCCTGAAAATGAATTGTACCCGATAAAAGGAGTGGAAGTAAATTTGAGTGAGGTGTTTGCGGTAACATTTCGGACAAACATGCAGTCAAGAAAGAGAACTTAACTTATAATAATTAAGAATAAGGACAGATATAACTTATTCCAGGAGTGGAGTCGTTAAAAAAACAAACTCTGGATATATATCGGTGCGGACTTTACCGCTCCAGACGCTGTATTTTTTTCCACAGTAGTTCGGTTTATAAAACACAAATAACAAGAAACTTGAAGAAACTTTGCTTTTGTATAACAAGATGATCTCAGACAGCTTTGAAATATGTGCAGCATGAAATAATAATAAAAAAAACCTGAAGAACTGAATAATAGCTCTGGTTAAGGTGCCGTTGATGAAGATTGTACTGGAAGTTTCCATCTATATACGTATAATATACGTAACTGATTAAGAGATAAAATGTTCCTTTGTGAATTTCTCCATTTTGAATATTGTCGACCCTTTGCTTTCATAAAATGTTAAAGCAGTACCTAAAAAAAAAAAAAAGCGAGATATGGTAAATTAGATTTTTTTAAAGCAATTTACTAAGTATTATCCAGGAATGCCAAGTACGTCTCTGGGGAGAACGAGTGTTTGCAAGTGCAGGTGAAGTGGCGACTTTGATTTTGAATTACCCACCAGCTCCTCGGGCTCTGACTCGCACACAGTCAACCGCATATTAGATGTCTTCAATTAGAGCTATTTCTGCTGTTAATCTGTTCTCTGTGATTGTTTCGTGCATTTCTTTGTACAGTGTGATTCAATTTTTTTTTCCCCAGAAGGAAGCTGGATTGGGAAACAAGTGCAGATGTAAATTAAAAGGACGTCAGTGGAACCCCAGGGAAACACATTTTACTCTCTAAACTTTACACAAGAGAACATGATGTGCTTGACTGTTTATTCGGTAACAGATAATAGAAACCAGCGCCTGTGTTACTCGGGTAGTATGACCCGCCGTGACCAGCTACGGCAAGCTCAAAGGGTCAAAAATACAATGAAATTGAGGTACATCTTCATTCTACACTGTGGTTCTAAGAAACACTTGTGCCATTAGCTACAGAAACACCATCCAAAGCCTTAAAGACAGGCTTGGCTGCGAAAAAATACAATGCTCCTGCTGTTTTCCCAACTCATAAATAATGACCAGCAAACGGTGTCAATCTTGGAACAAATTCTCTCTGCAGCCCACACAGTGTTAGAGAAGCTACTTTATAAGCAGAGTTTTGTAAGCAGTCATTCTGGGAGGAAGTTGAACCGGAGCAAAGCAGCCCTTCGAGAACCACCCCCCCCCCAAAAAAAACAAAAAAAAACAAAGAAAATGCTGCGTGTTCTAACTTCTATTGGGAGAAAACAAATAGAGAATTGACAATACAAAAATTTTAATAAAATATAATGTCAAATCCTGCCAGTTGTGCGCCGAGGAAATGAATAAGTAAAAAGCACCGTCTCCCCGGGAAAGAGCAAATAATAGTTTGATATTGTACGCCGTCCATCACTGGCACACCTGTTGTCTAGAAACTAGAGGCCGCTTTCAATTCTCCATCAGACAGAATCATTGATTCGTGTGCAGGTTGGCGACCCGACACACACGTGAACTCTTCATACTTTTAGGAATCACTGATAATTAACAATGGGTCTGATTACTCTGTTTGTACAGTGTCGTTGAGGTTCAGCTTTAAAAGTTACCCTGACGTCCGAGTATTGCTCGGTAACCACCTCAAAATCGTGTTTCTGCTGTTTTCCGTTGGTTTAAAATCTCACCTTGCTTCAAGTAGCATTGCAGTGATTTTTTTGTAAAACCGATAGAGACTCTTATCTACTTATTGCTCAATAAAAATACTTGCAATTGTTAAATGCCCTCCCCTAACGTCTGCGCGGCTTCATTCAGCGTCACAGCAACTCACTTCAGACAGTCAAGGCTCAGTCGAGTAAAATCAAATCACAAGAACAAATAAGAGGGAGGCTGCAGAGAAGCAAATAGGGACTTATAGAAAATAATTTATTTTATTACACTGAGTCAAGGAGTCTCAGTGAGTTCACTGAGCACCACTGTATATATTGAAATGTAGGGGCAAATTGTAATTCTCAGGCAAACCCGGAACGCGCTGTGTACTTTTACACGTTGCTCGTGTCGTCCAATTTAAAAGTCCCGTTCATTAAAAAAAAAAAAAAAAAAAAAAAAAGCGAGTTGATCTATTTCATAAACTTTGTGTTTTTCAGATTTTATTGTCAGATTGTAGTCATGTAGTCTAACGGATGTGACATCTGTGCCCCCCCCCCCACCACCACCACTACCAATGCCACCAATCCACTGCTTTTGTTGCATAACTCCAGTTCCATTATTCTTACAATCCTCTATTAAAAAATATAATTTACATTTTGGACAGCGTGATTTATGCCGACCTTTCTGGGAGGTTATTGGTGCTCAGTAAAAACCACGATTAATAATTCAATCTGCTCAGTATTGCTTGCCGCCTGCTGCCATTGCTCAGCGCAGTTCATGCTGCATCAGTGTGCTGTGGGGGTACTGAGCAGGCATAACAGGCCAGGACTTTGTTGTTATGATTCTCTTTTATTTATTCATGTTTTTTTTTGTGGTTTTTTTTAAACTATCCACCGTAAGAAGAAAAGTGCAACATATTAAACCAAAAATATCATACTTTCATTTGGTCAGATTTTCGACCTCTGCTCTGTGTTATTCCTCGTATCATTATTTTAACATGAACAAGGAATCCGACTTTTTTAGTGTCTTTCAGTTGGTTGTTTTGCTGTTCTGGCCCATTAAACTCCACCGTGATTGAGATTGGGACCTTTCCAGGTCAAAGAATTCAGTCTTCAGTTTTCAGTGAAAAAGCTCTAATGAACTGGTTTTGAGATGATCCTCTTGAAAAGCAACCCCATAGGCTGTTTGTGCAAGCATCTTATTATCGTTTTATTCTTAAGCGACCCTCTAGCGGTCGTGTGAGACGGCCTTAGTTGCTTCAGCAAATGCCCTAAAGTAGTTTATTTCCATGCTGAGCCCAAACGTTGGCAAAGGAGGTCATCAGGTGACAATTTAAAAGAGCCACACTGTTCAGGGTGGAAGTTAGTTAACTTTACTGGAGTGCTTTTTCTAGTAAACTCCAATAACTACCTTGAAAAGATTTTTATTTTCTGTCTCAACATTTTGGACACCAAGCAGTCTACAAATGACCAATTTCTTGTCATATACTTTGGTCGCTGTAAATCCAAACCTATGTATACACCTACTGAAGTTTAATTGTATGGCTGACCACAAGTGGAAAATTACTTTAAAAAGATGGCAGAAATTAGTGTAAGGTAACAGTCAAACATCAAAAAGGCATCATTTATGTCCCGAGAGGCAAATAGCATCCAACTCCAAAGTAATGTAGTTTGTCACTGTTTTGTTCGCCGTTAAAGGTTAATACCAAGAATGATTTACGGTTTTCTCAGTGAGAAGGCATAACATTTAGGACACAATTAGTATCAGAAGTCTGTTTGTTCATTATATTTAAGTGTATTCCTGCTGAGCAATAGGTCCTAGGAAATGGAAAAAGCTTCTCACAAGAGGGACAAATTTAAAGTAATGTGTTAAAAAAATAAATAAAAAAAGAGAATACTTCCAGCACAATCTCTGTGTCAAGATCTTCTCCCAGTTAGAAGCCTCCAGAAAAAACACAAAAACCCTCAAAGGAATCTGTAGTCGGAGAGGTTTGAATTCTCTCCGTGCTGGAAGCGAGCGCTGGCAGACTTTGACGGAAAACTTCCAAAGAGATGGTTCGATTTGGCGTCCCAGATAAACTAGAAGGATCTCAACTGGTTTGTTTCAAAGCAGCGGTTCCCCCCACCAAGCTGTCTTCAGACGTCTCTGCTCCTCACGCTATCGCAGTCCAAAGCTCGTAGCCAGAAATACGGGCAGGAACGTACGGTATGATGAATGGAGGGCTTCGGGCCTCGGATTCCTCGACAGTACAGTGGGCCGACACCACCTCTCCTCCTTCAGATCTTCAATTCTTTTTTTTTTTAGGAACAATTCTCCATCGGCATCAATCTACTAGTTTTTCTCACAGCATTTGCTGTGAGTCTCTTGCCTTGGAAAGTCTTCCAAAACTGTTTTCTGTGAAGCCTTAAAACGAGCTGAACGGTTCACGACATTCACGAGAATACATTTCCCAGGTGCTGATAGAAGCAGAAATCATACTGGATGTCATCAAAATCAGAAAGGGAATCATGGCACACCAGGAGACTCGTACAAACACTTTTTAACGCTGTTTGTTTTATGGTAGGAGGTTTAAGGCACACTTAATGAAGCCTGTGGCACAATGCGCCGTTTGAACAGTTGGACCTGTCATAAAAATAAACATTCATTATTGAAAATTGTATAAGCCTCCTGGTGTGCACTGCATATGGAGACGAGTATACAATATATACCTTATAGTGATGGTTTGTATTGTTGCAGTGTGATTTTTGAGATCAATTTTGAGTTTTATGAAGACATTAAATGGAGGACTTAATTCACTGCACGGAAGAGAAATATTGGACTGAAGCACAGTAATTTGCATAAAACATCAGGAAGCATTTCCCTTCATAAATAAGTATTCCAAGTTACATTGCTTGGTCGACGTCGGCACCTGTATATTACGTGTGTTTTTGGCGACCAATGGGAGGTGTGCATTTACGACGTCACCGTGCTGCGTTTCTTTGGTAACCGTAACGGTCTCAGAACTTATTGATGGATCCTCGTTTTCAGGGTCGGTAAATGGACAGGATTTGACGTTGCTCCAAATTCCCGTATTTATATACACACACACACACGGTTTCTACATCCTTCCACTACTTTTCCCCGTTTTCATCCCTACTGAATAACATCATTATACAGGTACAGTATGTATCACGCTGTGGTTGACGTAGTTTGACTTCCTCTGATTTCCATTTTACTAAAAACATTCAAATGGAGCGTCGCACTTTGGTATAATGGGGGCTACACACACACACACACACACACACACACACACACACACACACACACACACACACACACACACACACACACACACACACACACACACACTATGAACTACAGGGTGTATATATAGGAACACACACATATAAATGTACACCTTAGGTGGCCCGGCATGCAACCTTGATGGTAGCTATGATTGGTAGCGCCCCCTGATGTGTCCCTGATATATGGTGTGTGTGTGTGTGTGTGTGTGTGTGTGTGTGTGTGTGTGTGTGTGTGTGTGTGTGTGTGTGTGTGTGTGTGTGTGTGTGTGTAAGGCGCCGCATTTGCATACGTGCGCTTCCTCTAACGCCGTATTGAGGTGCAATCTCAGTGGTGTTTCTTGACCCCTTTAATCTAAAACAAATCCATTGCTCAGGTTCCCGCGGTGTGTCGTTACATAGAAACGGAGCTAATGAACGTGCCTCACCTACGAGTAGCTACTGGGATGCAAATACTTCGCAAAAAGATCGCATGCATTAAAAGACGTAAGCAACGGCGACTCCTTTAATTGACAAATCGAATTCGAACGCGGAGACCGGACGCTACTATAGAATGCAGTAGAATACAGTTTCCCAGTTGGAGAATAAACTCGGAAAGACTAGAACAAACTACTTCGGCTCTGCATAATTGATTTCAAATAAATAAGTGATGGCGTAGAGGTGAAGAGGACACGCATGCTTGTGTCCTGATCCCGACTTGGACAAACACAGCCTCGTGTTAATGAGACATTGATTTCTACATCACTAAATAATGGAAATATTCATTAGCTGTCAGCATAGAAATACATAATGGAGGTGGGGAAGAGAAAGTGAGACGGTGTAGTGAGATTATTCAGGAAAAAAAAAAAAAAAGAGAAGCTAAGGCTCGTCTTGGGGGTTTCTAGCACAAGTAGAACAAGGGAAAACAAAATACTACGAGCATTAAATGAGAATAAAAGTGGTGCAGTGCAAAAATCAGAGTAGTTTTATTAAGTGATCAGTGCAGTCTTGAGATAATCCATCTACAGTGGCTGGTGCTCAGTGTCCAGGTATTGTAGTTTTATTGTTTTGCGGTCGCTGGTGCAGCTTAATGGAATTGGTATTAAAGAGTAAAACCAGTAAAAAAAAAAGTTCATGGCCAACATCTTCAGTTTTGGCCTTAGTTCTGTATGTTGTTACTGATCCCACGAGGTTCTTTTGAAGAGTGCATTACTGCGGCGTTATTCTGTTCAAGCAGCTTATGTTAAAAATTACAATGTTTACTCTCAGTAAACACTCGCCTCCACTTTATATTCTAATTCGCAACATCAAATACATTTTTAGTAGTAATGCAACGCCATCTGGAATACTTTATTATTGTTATTATTCAGGCAAGGATCGCTGATTAAATGAGTTAAAAAACAACAAAATAACACAAGTAATGGGCGACATACGAGTAACATCTGTCGGTGTAATGCCAGACAGTTCAAACAGCACAACAAGCAGCAGGATGTAAAATGACTACAAAGTTAAATGAACGCAAAGAAAAGTTTGAACAAAAACTGAACAATAGAACCTTTTAGCCCAATTTGGACCAAAAGATTTGCTTCGAGGCGAAACGGTTTTCCAACATTTGAAGGGAAAAGGTTGCAGCAGTGTGAACCGACCTCGTCTCGGCTCGAACCGGCTGATGGTGTCGCCCGCTCGTCGAGTCGGGCCGTTTTAAATCGTGAGACGCGATAGTTAGTTTTGTTAGAAGACTAACTGCCCGCAAAGACGATGGAGAGATCTTCTATCTCAAGTTGGTTCCATATATTTGCACAGGTTTGGTATTCCATTGAAGCGCCAATGGGCAACTCCAAATTCTTGACCCTTTAGTTGTTTTTGTTTTTTTATTGGTTTCATCACTACTTTAAATGTTAACTATTTAAAGTAGCTGAATGTCACTATCATTATTTGTGTTTTAATACCACAAATGAATTACAGCGACGAAAAAGTCGGCAGTTCAAAACGGCAGCACGGAGAATTGTTGCTTTGGAAACGTTGTACTACTTCCTTTAGTTTCTTTGGCGGAAACTCGGGTTTTACGAATTGTGAGAAGTTGCAAGTTTCAGATCATCTTTGGACTGAAATGGCCTTTAGACTGCATTAGTTTGAGGGTGACTGGTGACGACGTCCGGTCTAAAACGTCATAATGCCACAATTTCCCGTCTCTCGCTTGTATATTAAATAGAAGTCGTAGAGACTCGATAATGTATTGGAGCGTTTTTACCACTAAAGCCTTCCATCTGTGGCACATTTCTGTCACGAGCCGCTTTGGCACAGCGGGACCTGAAAGACTTAAGAGTGATAAAGATTCCATACTGACCATTTTCAAGCCATATTTTCTTAACATTGATATTAATCACAAACTGCTGTTCATAGGCTACTACATTTCTCCCTTAAACAATTTTAAGCATGGGAACAAAACGGTTTTCAAATTGGTTTCTCTGTGATTGACACCAAGAAAAAAAAAAAAATCCCTTGACTAACGAGAGATAAGAGTGCAATCCGACCGCCGTATTAAAACAAATGATCCGTAACATGTCCGAGCTCAAATTCAGTCCGTGCGCACTCTCGAATCCGGCCCCCGTATTGATCCCGACGCTCCGATAGAGCAACAGGCCGTGTTCTGGCAGCCGGCATGTTGAGCCGGGGACCATCGAGGACAAATAATGTCAAGACCTTCCCAACAGACTTGAGTGGAATTTACTAAATGTAATGCTCTGTGTCACGCTCACCTGGAAAGGGAAGGGAACAAATACCAGACAGTCAGCGGGGACCTCTGAAGGGCACTCGGCCGAGGAAGATTTGACATGGTCCTGTAAGTGGCAGTTCAGGTACAGCCTCAGTCTAAATTTGTTGTTTTTTTTGTAAGCGCGTCTATAGCTTCCAGTACGCTTGAAAAACTTCAAACTTTGGCTTTTTTTTTTTTTCTTGATTGTTTATTTCACGTGAATTTCACCTGTTTTTGGGCCCAAAATTACCTCTAAAAAAAAAACATCACAAAGGGTACATCTAGTCAGAGGACTGAAATAATTAGGGTGTCTAATGCAACATCTTAAGAAATAGGCAGCCAGGTATTTGGTTTTATGTTGACGCGCATTGATTAAAAAAAAAAAAAATCCATGAAAAATTCCACTGGCAAAAGCTTTGAAAGAGACAAAAAAAAAATGCAGCCTTTCCCGTCAACATATCATCAAAACTGCTTTTTACGATAAAAAAATAAATCAAATCTTTCTACCATTAATTAGCTGTTGTACCTTTAGTCTCGCTATCACCCGCATGATCGTGTCCTTGTTACTGTTATCAGAGAAATGTCCAGCATCATTTGAGGGGACCAGGACTTTTAGAGTCGCGGTGGCCATCGGAGACCTTCTGCCTGGTTCGCCTTATTCCTTTACTTTCCGTTGCTGTAACTTTTTTTTTTTCCATAATGCATAATCATTTGGGACCTGGAAACCTCGCTCAACATCCGCCACATGCACACAACAGTGTGCTTTCGCATATTGCGAACATTCGAATCCGGTGTCACGGAAAGGTCACTTACTTGCAACCAGGCGAATTTTAGACACGAGTAAAATCGAAAAAAAGGGGAAGACGAGCGTCGCGACGGCCACAAGAAATGAGGTCAGAGCGACTCCGTGTGCACAAATGTGTTTTCAGTGTAGAGTTCCTGCTCCTTGAACAAGTCCTCCGAGGGGAAGGTTACCTCACACAGACAGAACATGGTCTGGGTTGGACCCAAATACATCCGCCCATCTTTTGTCTGGGGGTTACAGAGTCCATCAAAGCCTTTCTAAAAAAAAAAAAAAAAGCTCTAAAAGAGACAAAACTAAAGTGCCAAAGCTGTCAAAGCACGAATGTGTCACGACGTGACAATGACGGCTTCAATGCTCCGACCACCGTCCGACTTGTCAATCTTTCCGATTTTGACTTTCATAAACGTTTTTGCGCTTCGTCTTTTTTTTGTGGGGGGGGGGGCTCAGAAGAATTCGCCTTTGACGTGCGAGTTTTTCATTTGTTGTCTCAAGCCTTAAAAAAAAACCTGCCTTTCGAAGTTCAGGTCGCGCAGAGATCACGCACAGCTGGTGGGGTTCGATCCTGGCGCAGCGTGCAACGGCACAGTTCCACCTACTCTCGTACAAAAGGTAAAACGTACTCGTTAAAAATAGACGACGAAGGCCGAGCCCCAAAGGACGTCCTTCCCCTTAGGACACTAAGAAAATAGGACTCTTACTTGCGTCGTCGTACCTGAATTATCGACGCGGCGGTGTTGTCTCAAAACCGCACGCTACCGCTTCTGCGCTTACCGGAAAATAACCGCAGCACCTGAACGCATCACCCTCCGACGTCTCTGCCGCCTTTGATTATTTTACCCAGAAATGAACGTGTTCTCTGTTCAACGCACACGATAGACACGTGGATGGCGTCTGTCCGACAAGCATGGTGGAAGAAAAAAGAAACGGGTTCATGCGGTGACACCTTAATACGCCATTAGTCCCTCCCCTTCCTCCGAGGAGTCAAGATGTCGACCGTTGGGTGCGAGAGGTGTCCGGTGTTTTCTGACCGTTTTGAGCGCACCCGTCCGGGTTACTTGTGGTATGACTTGTTTTGACAGCGTGAACGTACTTATGCCCTCAAAATAGTTAGCGTTAGTGCGTAAGTACGCCATTGGGAACGCTGCCTCAGTCTCAGGAGACACTCGTTTTGGATATGTTCTTTTTAATGCACGTTGGTTTTATTGTTTGAACCCGTCCAGAATAGTTCTACCGGATCCCCCCCCCTCCCGCCCCCCTCCATCATCGCCATCTAAATATATGTTTTTTAAATGGAAAGATGCTACCAAGCTCCATACCGCCAGTTAAATGCATCGAGGATGAGAGGGTGTTCAACCTGGAAATGCATCGTAAGGCCTGTGTGGACGAATATTTCACTTTTGATTTGGGAGAAAAAAAACTTAAACCAACAAACAAAAAAACAACCACTTGATCAAACTGCTTGTGCGGCTTTGTGTTTTCTATTGAGGTTGTACTTGAACACACCACGTAGACTGCTGTTTCCTGTGCATCCGAAAGAGAAGGTAACGGGTTCACGAAACCCGCATTTAAGAAACGGGCTCCGTCGGTAGCCACGTCACCAAATCACAGGAGTCGGCTCCGGGCGCTGCTTCAATCATCGCCCCGCAGTTCACCGCCGTCACACAGCAGACTTCTGACGTTTGAAATGTACCCAGGAAATTTCACAACTTCAGAGATTTTTGGAGCCCGAATTTGGAAGAAATCAAACATTTCTCTAAGATAATAATTCCTTCAAAATAAAACAAAATGTGTCGGCAAATAAGTAGGTAGGTAGGTAGGTATATACTTTATTAATCCCCGAGGGGAAATTTTTTAAATAGAAGTGTGGTTTCTGCACTTCTGTCTGTAATTGCAGCCAACCTGCAAATATCATTTTCTCATTCTGTTGTTCAAATAACATAAAGGGGGGGGGGGGCAAAAACACAAACAAACACACACACACACACACACACACACACACACACACACACACACCTGAGTCAGAGTGTGTGTGGAGAGAGAGAGAGAGAGGAATCCTATTAGAAAGAGACAACCCTTGAAACAGAAATCCTGCGACAGTAAAATGAGTGGCCTGAGAGGGATCTCGTGACAGACGGAGGGAAAGAGACACACGGAGAGTTTAAACAGAACAGGAGGAGAGACTGAACCCTATCCTTGCGGAGGAAGCAGGCGGTAGGACCCAGGGGACACCAGGGAACTTAAAAAAAAAAACGTCGGCGGTGTCAAGCCAGCAAAAACACAACAAAGGCATTAGGGGACATTTGTCGTGTGGCCCTTCAAAGAAAAACATATATTTTTAATGACATAAAATAACTTGAGTTGTATATATGGAGACCTGATTAAATTTTAAATAGATATACAACAATAAAATATATTCTTTTCCTGACAGATTTATTATTATTATTATTTTTTAAAGCTTATTTCAATTTACGGTAGCTTGTTTAACAAATTAGCATTACAATTAATACAATTCAACGTAGAATAAAGTTCGTTGATGACAATTTTTCTGATCAATTTCTTATGGACTGAATGACTTTGATTGTTTGAAAAGAATAAAAGTGTCGAGCTGATCTTTATATGACAGTTAGAGAAACGTTTTTGCAAAAGAATTTGCAAAAAAAAATAAAATTCTTTAAGTTGAACATTTGCACAAAAACTGAAATGACCCTTAACTGTCACGTGCTGAGAAATTAATAAATAAATAAATAAATAAAGCAGAGAAATATGACGTTTTCCTGTCAGAAATGTTCCTCATAATCAACTCAGTTTTGCCGTAGGATTAGCCAATTATTCATTTGTGTTGTTTACTATTCATACCGTACCTCCAGTAGATGATGCTTCGCGACTATGTCCTGTCGTCAAGTCAATTCGCATTCGACAGCTCGCGTATTTTATTTTGAAACTCGTCACCGGAAGTCCCCCGCGCGTTAAATCCAGCCCGTCTTCACGCGCGGTGTCTGGCACCCGGCGTAGTGCGCACTGCTCTCCATTCCTCTCCAACTCAGCGTCAGTCTTTGTCAGTGACCGTCTGAGCGCGCGCGCACACACACACACACACACGCACGCACACACACACACACACACACACACACACCGTACCCCCACCACCCCCACCACCACCACCACCACCCCTACTCTCGCAAACACACACACTTTCTGGGTCTCACGCGCTCACTGACACGCACTTCGCGCGCATAGGCTCGCTCTGGTTGAGACCCGAGGAGACGCGAGAGGAAGAGGAAAAGGGAAGAGAGCTCGGCGTTTATTTCGCTTCCCAACTTCTCTCTTTGCTTCTACTTGGCGTCTTTTTTGTCTTTTTTTTTTTTTTTTTTCTTTCCCGATTCTTCTTCTCCACCAAATGCGAGGATTTTTTTTATTCCTGTTCTCTCTGTTATTGTCCCGAACTAAGGAAAACCACTTTAAGGACGAGACGGGAGTATGTCAAATAATCCGTAACTGACGAAGACCAGAGGAAAAAAAAAAAAAGAAGAAAAAAAAGAAGAAGAAGAAGAAGAAAAAGAAGAAATGGATAAACGGAGTTATTCTTGCTTTTTGTCGGCAGCTTTCTCCTACTTTGTACTTTTGGGATTTACTGACGGACAGTTCTTTCCAGGTAAAAAAAAAAAAAAAAAAATCATTTGTTTGTTGAATTTGTGGATTTTGTTGTTGTTTGCTTTGATGGTAAAACGTCACAGCGCTGAGAAAAGGTGGCACGTGTGGGAACATATACGGGAACACGGCGGGTTGATTTGTGCCGCTGCATATGTTGTATTTGTTGGTAAAAAACAAAAAAAAACGCCTCTAAATTCAGTTATGGGCGCATTTTATTTCTTTTTTTTAATTTTTTTTTATTTTATTTACGATTCCTACCTTGCAGATGGTCGCGTGAATCTTGACATGCACGAGACGTGCGTCTCGAGATGGAAACTGTCGTAAAGCACCTCGATCCATGGAAATGTTGGAGGTGTTTCCTCATATGATGGCGGTAGTCTGACTTGTACGGTGACCACCGGTCAGAGTTGCTTCCATCACGTCTGGCTCTGATTTGAGCCACTGGAGGTTGTTGTTGTTGTTTTTGGTGAAGTTTTTGGACGCTTCGTGGAGTTTTTTGTTTTTGCTCTGTAAAGCTGTGGGTTGCCTGTTTATGATTCATCTTCTATGTCGATTATATATTTCATCAGTGAAGTCAGTGGGTTTTTATGGGGAGGAGGAGGAGGGGGGGAGGGGGGACGGGACGGAGCTGCGCGTCGCGGCGAACTTTATAAGCTTTAGTTTATTGAGGCGATGGCAAGATTCGTGTTTTTATTTTTGCGTATATGACAAATATGCAAGCAAAAAAAAAAAAAATCACAGTCCGGCTGTATCTTGGGGACTCTGTGTGCAGAAATCAATTCAATGATGCTTTTTTTTTTTTTTTTTGCAAACCTTTCCAAAAGCCCCCCCCCCCTCCTCCGATGTCCAGATTAAACCCTGCTCCCGCCGTTTTGCTTCTAAAACCAGCAATCAGGCTATAGCCCGAAACCATTTTGTATATGTTTCAGTCAAATATACATCCATCCCGCATTCGTGACCATAACGCAGCTCCGAAGTCAGACGAGAGAGACACGCAGCACTCCGCTGGCACTTGTTACGCGCCGCGGAGAGAACAGGGTTCAGAGAGTTCCCCGGGAATCGCTTTCTCCAGGATTTAACCGCATCTCTAATTATCTCATGACCACAACAACTTCACACGTGCAAACAAAAAAAAAAAACTAACAAAAAAAAACCCCTAAAAAAAACAGCCGCCGGTTCACAGCTGCGCTGACAAAAGAGTTTTAGCTTCCAAATATCAAGAACGCCTTCGTTTCCTTTCATGATGAAACGCGTTCCGAGTAAACAAATCGGGAGAAATAATAATAATAAAAAAAAGGTCATTGTGTCTGGGGGGGGGGGGGTTTTAGTAAGTGTCCGATACGTGTCGTAGTAAAAACGCACTTTCTGTCATTGGGGTTGTATTCTGCCGAATTGGAGTCGAAGATCGTGATATAATAGAGACTTTATCGCGGGGTTTTGAGTGTGTTTGATGCTCCGAGTCCAAAACAAATGTAAATGTGTGCTGTGTCAGTGGACAGCAGCAGCAGCAGCAGCAGATCGTGGGCTCTGGTGTCCGCCTCTCGCGGCACCTTCTGCTTGGTATTCATGACCAGTAAAGGCTGCAAAAAAAGAGGCTACTTTGAAGGGAAAGACTGGCTCCAAACACTCCGTCCTCCTTCTCTCTCCCCCTCTCTCTCTCTCTCCCTCTCTCCCCCTCCGTCTGTGCGCTGCGGCGCCGCGGAGCAGCCCTCCGTCCCTCCGTCCGTCCGTCCGTCCCTCCGTCTCTGTCCGTGCGTAATGATGCACCGGAGGAAGCCTCCACTTAGCGCGTTATGATGAAATCAGAAAGAAAAAAAAGAAAAGTGAACTCATCCCTCAAAGACGAGCTTTACCAGATTTGAACTCGGTGCATTGGTTTGAAGAGACATGCAGCAGAAGGAAGTCTGTTATAAACCCATATTTAACACATGAAATACCTTCATAGGAACTATTGCAACACACTTTCATCTGCTGGAAATGTGTGGGTTTTTTTTGGGGGTTAAAAAGGTCAATCTTGGATATTTTTGCAGGAATATTTCACTCGCACACGTTACTTCTCATATCTGTCCATTTTATTGGGAGTGTGTGCGCGTGCGTGCGCGTAGCGTCTG
>NW_027210740.1:417500-432500 GCF_029030835.1 Brachyistius frenatus
GGGCAGACGCATCAGCGCAGACAGAGTGATGATCTATATTTAATCTGCGTGTCTGTCCTTTGTTCTCTTTTACAGAAGCGCCTCTTTGTTACTAAACATGCTATAAATAATAAAACAAAAATGACATCAACTTTGGCTTAATGGACAGCTAAAGAGCAAAAGGCATTTCGACTGCGAACAACTCCCGAGTTTGCCGTGCGTATTTTTAGATTAGAGCCGTGTAAACTCTTTCCACACAGACGGAAAAGCAGAGACAGAGACACAAACAGACACGCTGATAATAATAATCAAAATGTTGAAGTCCTTGCTTCTTCAGTATATTACTATTGCTTGTTTTCGTTATTGCAAATTCCAAATGAGGGCAAAAAAACCTTCACCGGTATTATATTATGTACTACAAGTTGTTACCTTTTAGCGCCATATTCAATAGAATATGTTGCACCAATTAGCACCACTGTAAAAAAAAAAAAAAGAAGTAACAAAAGCGAATAAAATTGTCATCATCAGCATTTTTTTTTAAATTCTGTATTAAAAAGGATATTTTATGAACCACAAGTTTGCTTTACAAGAAATAAAACTGCGATTGTTTAAAAAAAATTGCTGCAATTTTTATCCAAATGTCTCCAGGAGTTGTGGCATTAGGTGCTACAGACGGGGCTTCTGGGTAATGAAGTCTTATTGAAGGGGAATTCCCTCAGCGCAAGTTTAGAAATCAGAAAACCAGAAAAACATGTACAGAAATAACCAATGTGAAAGTCTCCTGTCTTCTTCAAACTCAACTTTTTGTTTCCACATTTACTTTTAATAAAGTGCCCCAAAAACGTGTCATGTCGTTGTAAAAAAAAAAAAAAAAAAAAAAAATTAAAAGAGGAGAGAGCTTTGCATTTTCAAAATTGCTTTTTTTTGTTTTTTTTGTTCTGCCTCTCCAGAGAATATGCTGCGGTGGCTGCTACCACTAGCTGAAGATAATTGCGGAGCAGATGCTGGATGAGACTTTGTTGATGGCTACTGCTGAGTTATGAGTCATGACTAATTATGAATATACTTTAAGTCCTCCACAGTTGCATGCAGTGAGATAATGGACCATTAAAACACTCTTTAACATGCATGGACCCACATGAAACAGGTGCACGACCCATTTCAGCTCCATAAGTGTAGATTGAAATGGTCTCATCATTTTTTAAAGCTCCAGAACTCGAGTCCCAATTAACGGCAGAAATGCCATCAACAGACCGGCGCTTCTAATTGTGAAACTTATCATTCTCGGCTTCACAAAATGTCCCGCTCGTTTTACACTCTACTAGCGGTCCATTCAACATAAATATGAGAAGAGAAATGTTAACGACATGTTTACAAAAAAACCTTGTCAGGAAACTCGACTGTCGATCATGTTTTCAACCTCAGATGCTGTTTTTTTTTCCCCGCTGGAAAACAATGTAATTCTGCCAATTGGGGCATCACATTTAAAAAAAACAAAAAAACAACTATAGCTGATGAAGCTAAAAAGTGTGAGAAGATTAACTGAGCATCAGAAACTAACAGGATGACTGAGACCATCACATTATACAGCATCTTGAGATTTAGCTGAATTTGACTAATTAACATCGTTTTCTTCATTCTTTCTTCTTCTTCCCCGTTTGTTCTGGGTTTTTTTTTTCCCGGTGCGGTTTTCTGATGAGAGGAAAAGGAAGCGGAAGCCTTGCTGATTGTAAATGAGGAGTTATTTTTGTTAATAAAGTGAGATTTGCTTGCAAAGGCCACTTAATGCCGCAATACTTTCAGCAGAGCTTCTGCTGATGGAATGTTTTTGAGAAAGAAATCGTGGGAATTTTGCAAAATTGCAAATATTGTGGAGATCGCTTGAATTTGTTGTGATCGCGATTTCACTTTTTTTTAAATTTATTTATTTTTTTGCAATTTGGTACGGTAAGCGGTAATTGCAGATCAAACAGAAAGATGGTGTTTAAAAAAAAAAATTGTTTATAACTGTCGACTAACTAATGATACAAAACCTGCCACTGTATGAAAGTTACGAGTGACTTCCATAACTTTAGTTTCACTGCTGCAAAGTAAGAGCGTCTGTTGCTGTCTGAGAAGTCACGGTCTTATTCTATCAGCCTGACAGTCTGGAAGCCCAGAATAGCTCGACTGACAAAAGGAGCAACAAAACCCACAGAAAACGCAATACCAGCAGCAGCAGCAGCAGCTGACGGTGTCCACCGTGCCTGTGTTTTAAAGCAGACATTAACTATGCCACTGGAGCAGCCCTTTCCCTTTTCTAAAGATTAGAGAGGGGAGAGATAACAAGAGAAAGAAGAAAAAGAGGCGATTAGAGAAAAAAAAAGAATTAAAAAAATAAAAAGAGGAGCTTTATGGAGAGACGGAGAGGGAGTGACAGTGCAAGATGTAAAATGAGAGAGATAAAGGGAGCGAATGAGCGATGGTGACGGGGTGGGAGGCATGAAACGGGCCAGCGAGGGGAGATGTTCTCGGGTAAACAGACGGGGAAAAGGGGGATCAACAAAGACAGACAGAAATATGTCAACAAGAGGGAACGAGAAGGATAGTGGCTGATATCAAGAAAAAGGGACACCGGGACAATGGTGAAAAATGGGGGGGAAACTATATTTGAACAATCTGACATGATGTCAGCTTCATTTATTTGACTAAATTGTTTGCCTTATCAGGTGTGCAGACCGCTACTATTATTGCTCAATTAGCTTCTTCCACTCGAACCGCAGTCCTGAAGCACAGTAGCTACGATGTCAGCCGCGTTGTCTGTTTGTTTCTCTGAGGATCCGCTCGTGTCTGGCGTGTAACCAATGGCGAGGGAAGGGTGAGCGACAGAGGAAGAAGCTGCTGGAGGAGATTAAAGAAAAAAGGAAAAGGAAATAACGGGGAAAGGCAGAGCAGATAGTGAAGGGAGTGCGATAACGGGGCAGTGTTAGGAATTAGGAAGTATTAGCGCGAGTGTAAGCCGTGGACAGTAATGAACTACCCTGTTGCTCAATGGACCACCGGCTTTGGCACTGAACTTATATACGTGTGTGTGTGTGGTGTCGGTTTGTGTGTGTTTGTGTGTGTCCGTGGCAGGAGGAGGAGACAGCTCGGGGAGGGTAACAACCCCTTGTCTTATCCCTCTTGAGGTCCTATTAACCTTTACTCAACATTCACACACACACACACACACACACACACACACACACACACACACACACACACACACACACACACACACACACACACACACACACACACACACACACACACACACACACACACACTCATGTTCTCTTTTGTTTCTCTCTGCCACACACACACACACACTCTGCGGTCTCACTAAGGAGATTTAAGAGCTGGTTAATTGGTTGGCGGAGGCTCATTTTCTGTTGAAAGTTAATGCCACCGTCATGCATGGCTCCCTGTGGAGAGGGTCAGTGTTAGGCTGGGTTGGTTTATGTGTGTGTGTGTGTGTGTGTGTGTGTGTGTGTATTAAGAATTGTTAAAAGCAGCCTGCAAACCCATTGTTTCAGCTGCTGACCGAGTTCGGATCCAAAAAGCTGTCTCCAGAGTCAGAGAGAGATCCAGGGGAAAAAAAAAAGTAATTTGGCTTTATAGTTTGAATTAAAGTCGAGTTTGTACAACGTAGGAAGAGCGAAAAAGGAAGGGAAACAAAAGGACGGTGGAAAACATCTCGATGATGATCGATGCGGCCACAGCTCTGAAGCCGAAGGTCAGCCGACACGTTCCAACGCGGGCGACATACGAGAAGCCGGCAGAAGGGACGGAGAGGAGAGATGAAAAGAAAGATGCGGAAAAAAACTTTTTCATTCAGGCCTAATTTTTTTTTTTTTTTTTGGGAAGCGCATGAAGACGTTGGAGTCGGCTCCCAGTATTTCAGTCAGCTGTTTGCCGCTTTGATGTGTCTCCCGGAGCTTCGCTACCACACTTTCTTTAACCTACTTTATCCGAAAGGCCCTTCCGTCCCCGAAGTGCTCACGACTTTATGAAACACGGTGTTTTCGCTTAATGCAGACTGGCTCGCTCGAGACTTTTATTTATTTATTTTTTTTAACTGCGGGAACATTTTTGAGGGAGAACTTTCCTTCTTGGAAACGAAGCTCCCGAAGCCCAGAAAGTTTCTTCTCCGGAGGACAAAACTTTCGGGTAAAACGACACCGAATTTTCAACTCTTCAACTTTGATTTTGTCACTAGTTGAAGACCCGTCAGGTAAAGGTTAGGAACTGGAGCTTTATACAAACGTCCACTCATATAATGGTCGATCTATGTTCTCTACTTTTGTGTAGATTTACGCAGCGTAGTTAAAAAAAAGAAATCATCAAAGGAGGCTTTTGCAGGAAGACAGTACAGAATCCCAAACTCTAATCGTGGAGTGTCTCAATAGGTTTTTGGAGGCTGTGACTGACTTATAGAAATTGAAATGTTTGTGTCTGGACTGCTCAGGTATGTTCTTGTCTGTTACTGTTTTATTTCAAAAATGAAATTCTTCTACAAAAAAGCTGTTTTTCACCAAACAGGCAAAACTTTTCCCTCGTTTTATACTTTAAGGGTTTTTAGTTTTTAAACTTTGTTTGTTTTTTAAACTTAAACTTGAAAATATTTGCTTTTCAACAGTCACTTCCTGGCCAGACAATTTGGCTAAAACTTAAGAGTACATTTTAAGGCCCAATTTCTGCGGAAATTGTGATATATTTCTTTAGTATTTTAAAGAACGTAATAAAAAAAAAAAAAAGATTTGAAAACTCCAATAAAATAGGCCGGTGGAGGGATGAGCGGTAAGTTGCAGTATTGAAACGGAAACCCATGAAATCCAACGTGTGGGCAGCATTTCGGCGACGGCGGCGAAGGAACACGCTCGTCAAGCGTGAAGAAACCTCGAATGGAAACGATCTCGGGGGTTCGCTGACCTTCTGCCTCAACTGGTTTTGGGTGACGGGAGACAGAACGCGTGCGACAGGCTATCGTGTTTGTGGTGTGTTCAAGTGCAACCTCAGATCTTGTTGGATGAATCGGGACGCTACAAGATAAACCGGGGGGGGGGGGAGGGTCTCCCAGTACGTAGCTCGGAAGCTACCAGTAGCTCGTTACTCGTTTAGCTCGCTTAAGGTTGGAACAATACATACACAGAGTGTCTCGGTGAACCCGCTTAAATTTCTATCCAATCAAATTCACCGCCCTCTTGCAACACGGAGCGATCATTGGCCAATCAACTGTCGGTATTTCCTAGCTTGGTTACGCCAGAGACGCAGTAACGTGAGGCGATGTTGAGCTGGCTACCAAACGCGCAACGCGATTTCGACGATGATTGTAGCCATGCCCCAAAAAAGGCAAAAAAGTAGAAGAAGAAATGTTTCTTTTTCCGCAAATGCAAATGACAAGTGTGTGTGTCGCTAATTTGCGATTCGAGTTTGTCAGTCGGTAAAAGAAGTAACACTTGAGCGCAATTTTTCTGACCGGCCGATTGCGCTCTACGAAAGCTCGTGTTGACCAAACCGACAAAGAAGGCTAACGCAGCAACCGAGGCTTCCTCTAAAGCGGGGACGCGTGTTAACGGAGAACGCAAAAAAAGCCCTTCACCGATTGGGCGAATTGTTACTCGTAAAACTACGACAGAAACTCTACCTGCTATCGTCGACGTACAAATCGGTGCTGGCGCTGTGAACACGTACAGTTCATACGCTCCGTTTCCGTCACAAGTACCTCCCTTTAATTTCCGATTTATTGCTCTAATCCAAAGCACCCGGCGACACTAGAGGTAGCGCGGGTTCACCTCGCAAGGATGTAACTTTCTTTGCTGTGTTTTTTTTTTTTTTTTACATAGCACCAGAGCCGGCAGACCAATAGATACAGATTTTAATACCTTTTTCTTTTCTTTCTTTTTTTTTTTGTTTTTTTTCCTTTTCTGTTGCCCATCATGAGCAGAAATGGCAGCAAACGCAATCAATCAAACGCAGTTAAGCCGTAATGCAATCAGAAGGAAGCAGGTCAGATGTTGAAATGGAATAACTAATGACATGCAAATGAGACGTACTCCGGCTGAATAGACCGGGCTGAATGTTTTGACTATTGTTCGCGCTAATAAGCAGACTAACGCGGCGAAGGGGCGACCGGAGTTAATTGAAATTTTCGAAGATTTGATTGTTTACCGTTATCAGGTGGTGGTGGTGGTGGGGGGGAATGTGACAAAGGAACGGTTGCGGCGATGTCATCTGCGAACTCTCAAAAAGTTTGCAGACATGTTTGACTTTTTCTACTGGCGTTAATTGTTATAAGGACTAAAACAGATGGAGAGTAAAAAAGAAGAAAGAAAAATATACATATATATATATATTCTTTTTTTAACCCCTTTTTTTTATTTATCTCGCTCTCTTCGTCTCCGTCTCTGGTGAATTGAGGTTGAGTTTTAAAAAGGCCTCCATTCAACTGGTTTACAATCCTGCAACCTTGGCGAGCCTGCGGGGCCAAGGGCAGCGGCGTTAGTGTGTGTGTGTGTGTGTGTGTGTGTGTGTGTGTGTGTGTGTGTGTGTGTGTGTGTGTGTGTGTGTGTGTGTGTGTGTGTGTGTGCGCTTTCCCCTGTGGAAAAAGAAAAATGCAACAAGATCACAGTGTGACAGCGATGAATAAAGCTGACATCTGGTCTAGACGGTGTGTAGGTGTGTGTGTAGGTGTGTGTGTAGGTGTGTGTGTAGGCGTGTGTGTGCGTCAGGTTGTGTTTGGTTCCATGACCTCTAGGCTTCCTAGTGTAGCATAGCAAGGTCAACAACTATATGACTAACCCCACTGCCCCCCTCCCTCCCCCCCCCCCCCCCCCCCCCCCCCCCCCCCCCCCCCCCCCCCCCCCCCCCCCCCCCCCCCCCCCCCCCCCCCCCCCCTCCCCCCCCCAACTAGTGCATGTGTCTTTTTAGATGGCCTCCCCAACAACCAAACCCACCAGTAACTAAAAAAAAAAAATACATAAGTGTGCGTGTGTGTTTGTGTGTTTGTGTGCCTTCTGGAGTTTAAAAAAAATTTGCATTGAAAACCCAGTGGTTTTCATGAAAGGACCCGAGGAAACGTCCTTGATCTTGATTTGTCTACATGCACACGCACACGCACAAGCACGCACAGGCACGCACAGGCACGCACAGGCACGCACGCACGTGCAGGTTATTTTGATGGTGGTTATTTTTCAATAATTAACTGCATAAATCAATGAAATGCTTTTAATGATTTTGAAGGTGGCAACAGGAAGAAAGTCCGAGGCGGTACGAAACGTGTCGGTGCGGCTGAATGTTTATTTGAAAGAAGGGAGTGCGGTAAATGACTTTTGTTCACCGTGTGACACACTGAGATTGCCCGGGGGTGTGCGCGTGTGTGTGTGTGTGTGTGTGTGTGTGTGTGTGTGTGTGTGTGTGTGTGTGTGTGTGTGTGCGCCCGCGTGTGATTGGCAGCAGTAATTGGTGTCTGGTCGGCAGAGGAAAAACAGTGAATAAATACAGTCATGGAATACTGATGGTAGCCATCGGACTGAATACCAAAACACACACTCAGTTACACGCACACACACACACACACACACACACACACACACACACACACACACACACACACACACACACACACACACTGAACACGCACGCAGAGTACTCATCGAATTACATTGATAACAGATACATGCTGTAAATACATTTGCAGTGGGCTGACCAGAAGTTTACAGTTTTGCTGTTTTGACTTATAGATAAAACTTTTTTTTTTTTTTAAAAAAGCAAAAAAAACAAAAAAACAACAACAAGCAACTGAGCCGGAATATGTTTTTCAAGTTTGTGTGTACATTTCAGTTTTCCCGACTTGCAGACCGACACTGCGCGAACAAAGCAACACGCGTGAACACAACAGACGTGTCACCAGGTGCAAAGCGGTTCACGTGGACCACGCGTGGGGAGGAATTGGTTGTAAATGTCCACGATTGGAGGGCGTGCAAAGATGCGACTTTTCAATGCAACTAAATCGTAACAAAGACTTTTTGGAGGAAACGTCACGGCGACTGGATTCTGTTACGACAGCGTAAGAAAGACAAATTGACAAAAACGGATACGAAAGGTATCGATGTACTTGTAACGTCTTTTTTTTACGACGTCAAATATGTCCAACGCGGTTTCATAACGCGGCTCTTCGTCCATTTATTTCAAACCAGACGTTGCTTCTGAATAAAAGTTCTCGGCAAATTACATCACACCTAAATAATGATAATAGGGAAAAGCAATTTCTAGTTGTGCGGAGATGTTAATTGCTAAGAGACGAGGGATGCATATCGAGAGTCTCCAAAAAGCAAAACTTCCAGAACAAAAAAAGCGGTTTCCTGCTTTGCGACGTCGTCATTCGATGGATCGAACTTTGGGCGCCCGTCGTTGAGAAGTCCGGTTTGTACAATGTACACAACTCTGTAACTCTTCCCTGACGCGGAAGTTGGTATTTTCCAAAAGAAGCTCCGACGATCAAAAGTCACGGTCCTCTCCGGTGCTCCCCGCTCTCGCCGTTAATTGCGTCGCAGTTCAGCGGTAAAGAGCGGCCGACAGCCAAAGCCAATTGTTAGCTTAGCTACACCGCATAAAGGTTAGATACCGCATTAGCATTTAGATGAGCGAGAGACTCTGAAGACCGAGGGAGGGAGGGACGGAGAGAGAGTAATTATACCTCGCTCTGTGGCTCATTTAAGTGATTGGTTGAATGTGTGTGTGTGTGTGTGTGTGTGTGTGTGTGTGTGTGTGTGTGTGTGTGTGTGTGTGTGTGTGTGTGTGTGGGCATGTGATAATGAATTTTCACACATAACTGTTTGTAATTTGCTGACGTGCTGGGAATGTCGCTCACCTTTTTCTGTTTGTGTGTGTGTGTGTGTGTGTGTGTGTGTGTGTGTGTGTGTGTGTGTGTGTGTGTGTGTGTGTGTGTGTGTGTGTGTGTGTGTGTGTGTGTGTGCCGGTGCGATCCGACGGAAAACCACGAAGCTCCAAACATTTCTGGAGCGGACCGGAGTCAGCAGCTTTGTCGCCGTAGTAGCAAATTCCCAGCATGCCTTAGTTATTTTATTCGTAACTTTTGAGAATAAAGCAGACAGAGTTAAATGTAAGTGAACGGCAGAAATGATATTTACTTTGGTGGCGTTTTGGAACATTTTCAATAAAGACATGCGCAGCAAATTTCGGGATTGAACCAGTTTGATTTTGGGGAGTTTATTTTCTAAGTTAGACTTCAGCTTGAGTTCAGGGAGACTCTTTTTATCGGAGTAATATTTCCGTGGTCATTTGCTGGGTGTTGAGGAGCATGAATCGACACTACTGCCGGTGTTTACTGTGACGGCGTTGTTGCTGTATTAGAATTTCCCAGCATGCCTTACTTATCTCTTAGCAACTTTTGAGAATAAAGCAAACCAAATTTAATCGAAGTGAAGGGTAGAAATTATGTTTACTTTTGTTAAAACAAGGCGTTTTGGAAAATTTTCAATAAAGACATACGCAGCAAATTTCTGGAATGGAATTTCCTGGATTTAAACATATTAACGTGTAAAATAATTAGATTTTGGTAGTTTATTTTCTAAGTTAGACTACAACTTGTGTGTCATTGAGACTCTTTGTCGAAATAATATTTTAGTGTTAATTCGATGCACGTTGAGGAGCATGATTCGACACTACTGCCAGTGTTTACTGTGCAGCTTCATTGCCGTATTAGCTAATTCCCAGCATGCCTTCGTTATTTCTTCTTAAGTTTTGAGAATAAAACAAACCGAATTAAATCGAAGAAAAGGGCAGAAATATGATATGTACCTTTCTTAAAACATGTTGTCTTGGAACATTTAGTTGAAGGTAATGATACATAAAATGGGGCTATGATTCAAAACCAGAAGGTAGGAACTTGATTTATATACCTATCACATTCATAAAATTGAATTAGTTAGACCTTGCTGCGGCATTAAACGTTGCACTGAATTAAGTAGTCATTTTGTAGCGACTGTTTCGTTTGATGACACTTGAACTCCAGAAGTGTCAAATAATATATACTTTTAAGTGTTGACTTCAAAAGAGTTCACATAAACGCGAGGTCAAAGTTGATTTTTTTTTCTCAGCTGGAGTTTAACTCCTGAAAAGGGGTTAAAAGATCAACTACTATATATATATAAAAAAGAAAATAGGTACTTTCACTATCAATATCGAATAGAGGGGATTTGAACTCCCACAGTTTATTCCAAGGGCCACAAGCTCTCTCTCTCTCTCTCACACACACACACACACACACACACACACACACACACACACACACACACACACACACACACACACACACACACACACACACACACACACACACACAGAGAGAGATCTGTAAATAGTCGGTAATAAGGTGGTGTCGAAAGCACCTCGCAGCTACGTGACATTTGCAATTAGAGGATTCGCTGCCGCGTTTGTGTTTGCGAAGGTGTCGTTTGCGAGTGCAGGTTAAAGGTTAATTCCCATTAATACAGACTGATGAACCGAACCTGACTTATCGATCACTCCCTCCTCCTCCTCCGCCTCGATTCGTTTTTTTCGTTTTTTTCCCCCGCTCTCTCGCCCCGTCCACCACCTCGCAGTTTGATCAGCTCTCCTCCCAAGTAGAAAGACCCAATGCAGGGAGAAATAAATAAAAATAAAAAAAAGACAACAACAACAGAGAAATGGAGAGGAAGCGGAGGAACAAAGAAATAGAAAATGAAAAAAGAGGATCAAAAGAGAAAGCAAAACGGAGTTAAAGGACGAGGGAGCAGCAGGTTACGAGGTGATGAGGACGCAAGGAAACCGGACAGTTTGATTTTCGATGTTGAGATTTGTGTTTTTCACCTCAAAGTTTACAGAGCTTCTAATGGTCGGTCAGAGCTCATCTTACCTGAAAACTTTGTGAATGCACAAGGTGTTGAAAGGTGTGAAGAGGCTTTTGATGTGTGCCACAACAACAACAAAAAAAGTGTCTTTCTGTCTTTTAAATGAACGTCAATGGAAGGCCCAGAAAATGTTCGCGTACTTTTGTTTTGCGGTTTATATCGTGACGCTCAATTAGAGTTGCTCCTTTCGCATGTCGTGCGGCACGGTGCCGTCCGGCCGAACTCCGTCTTTTATTCCACAGGTGAAGTCAATGGAATAAATGCAGAGGATATTTGGTACGTCAGACAGCATGCATTCAATCAGCGCCTGGGGAATCACGAGAAGGCAATTCATTCCTAGTCAGATAGTTTTTTAGATTTTTTTTTTAATTTCTGTTGAAGGGCAAAGCAAAGTTGGTATGATTTATATATATATATAATATATATATATATACACCTAAAACTAAGACGGTTCTGCATGGACAGGCTTCCTGCCAGTTACAGTGCTCTGAGGAGTTGTGTGATTTTTGTGGACAGAAAAAGGGAAAAAAGAAGTATATGGAGATAAATAAGGGAGGGTAATGCATAAAAGCACGAGAAATGAAAAACCAAAACATAATCAGATTTAAAAACGAAGCGACTACTTGTTGTGGTATCGTGTCCTATATAAAAAAAAAAACCGCTATACTTCCAAAAATGAAATACACAAATAAAAACAAACAGAATAACAGGCGACGTTGTGTTTCTCGGAGCATCGGTCGTGTTAATTGTCGTCTAAATGCGCCGCGTGGGCGACGGCGGGACGACGTATTTATGTTTTCCACCTCGCTTGAGGGTTGAAGGACCCGGAAGGAGACGTATAAACGATAAAGACACTTAAATAGGCCGGAAATGGACGCTTACACTGACTTTTCTTTCTTCAAAAAACTGATCGGTTCAGTTTTCAGCGAATTATCTTTACATCTTCCCCATATTGAAGCTCCTTCGTTTCAAATTTTCAAAGTTATTCACGCATATCGTGTTTTAATTGAATTTGGATCTTTTAAAGACCTCTGGCGTCTTTTAACAAACAACAAATCAAGTAATCAAATCAAAGACGTGTGTGAACTGTTCACCGGGGTTTTGTCTAATTGTGCCAGTGTGCTGCCAATTTTTGGAAGAAAAAAAAAATAATAATACCCAACTGTGTCTGTTCTTGATTCGACACCCAAAAAAACTCATTTCAAATTCACAATAATTTTTTTCAAAATATCAGAAAAAGAAAGAACACGCTCAGAAGATTTGCACATACTTGACTTAAAAAAAAGAAAACGCTCGTGGTTCATAAAATTATATATTTTTTGAATTCTTTTACTGATTCTATATTATTTAAATGCCTTTTTTTTTTTCTTCTTTTAGGATACACTGTTAGTGATTGTTGAAAAAAAAAATGAATTAGCTATCATAGCAGCATGACGCTAACAAACAAAACAAAAACCAGCCAACTGCGAAACGCAGAGAATATGGTAATATGTCGACGTTAGGTTAGGTTAGGGTTAGGTTAGGGTTAGGTTAGGGTTAGGGTTAGGTTAGGTTAGGTTAGGTTAGGTTAGGTTAGGTTAGGTTAGGTTAGGTTAGGGTTAGGTTAGGTTAGGTTAGGTTAGGTTAGGTTAGGGTTAGGGTTGGGTTAGGTTAGGTTAGGTTAGGTTAGGGGTTAGGTTAGGTTAGGTTAGGGTTAGGTTAGGGTTAGGTTAGGGTTAGGTTAGGGTTAGGTTAGGTTAGGTAGTTACTTTATTAATCCCCAAGGGGAAATGTTTTCGCTACAGCAGCATACAGGAAAGCAATGAAATAAAATCATAATAAAATAATAAAAAGCAATAAAATAACAGTAAAAAAATATTAAATATAAAATGCACAGTATATACAGTATTTTGACAGTATATATATATATTTAATCCTTCACACATATTCAAGTGAAACGAAGCTGTATTGCTTTTAAAAATAGATTCAAAAGCATCAAACGTAGCGGGGACGCTACTTTTCTCATTTGACAGTTAGGCGCTGTTGTGTACATCAGAGACACACAAAAAAACAAAAACAACAACAGCGACAAAAAAAAGCTCGAAGTTAAATGAGAAGGAAAAGGAGACAAAACGACGCTAGCAGCACCGTGTTGTTAGCATGGTTAAATGCTAAGTAGCTAATGACTGTGAAAACATCTGCCAGAGTGAAGCCACGATTGTCCAGAGCCTCGGGAGGCGGAAGTTTAATGAGGCTAAAAACCTACACACACACACACACACACACACACACACACACACACACACACACACACACACACACACACACACACACACACACACACACACACACACACACACACACACACACACAAAAGCAAATTGCTTACTAAACCCATCCTTATTCCAAGTCGGTGACCTTCAGGCTCTAAATGTGGAAGTAGAAATTTGTGTGTTTGTTCATGCGCACGTGTTGGAAGCAGCGTGTCCTTTTTTTTTTTTTTTTCATCATCTCTAAAATGTACAACTTGTTTTTGCGAAGTCCGCATTCAGATTCCTCCTAATTAGTTAATTGACATCAAACTAATTTCTAATTTCTTCAAACTCAAAGTAAAGAGGGGGAGGAGGAGGGGTGGGGGGGGGCTATTTTTCAAAAGCTTCCCGAGGCTTTCGGTGCCTTTTCTGTCAGCGATGGCCAGCGGAGAGCGCTGCCTTTCATTAGCATCCCGATCACATTACAGCCGCCCACTTGTCCCCCTTTTCTTTAAATAAAAGAAACGTCTTTTATTTCTAATTCACGCACTTCAAGCGTCTCTCTCTAGAAACCAAACACAGTTTTCTGTGATACAGAAATTGGAACTTTTAAAATCGCAGATTGAAACAAGGTCTTTTTTTGTTTTTCAAAGGTCCACATCTCTTTTTCCGTTTCATGCGTTTCCATTGAACTCAAAAGAGCAGAATCTAATCTCAATCAGTCCTATCAAAAAAAAAATGTAAAGCTCTTTTTTTTTTTTTTTTTTTTTTAAAGCCAACCATGTCGACTTGGCGAAGGAGAGAGAAGGAGAGAGAGAAATGAAAGTAGCATGAACATGTTTGTGCTTGTTGTGATGTACATTTTTTTTTTTTTTTGCAGTGTTTAACAGGGTCAGTGCTTTTAGATCGCGTTAGATTAACATGAAACTTCAACGCTCCCCCGCGGTCAAGTGGGGGAAATAGTTGATGCGGCAGATGAAAGGACGCAGAAAAGAAGTAGAGGAAAAACAAAAAAAGCCTGCAGATCAATGGACTCTAAAAATAAAAGTGCCTCCGTAAATATACGATTGTTAGAATTAGATAAAAGGATGCATCACCAAAGGAGAAGGCAAAATAGTTATTTTTTTTAAAATTGACAGCAAAAAAAGACGTGTTTTTCGGGGCGTGTCTGTTTGATTGACAGGCCTGTGGTTGCACTCAGGTTTTCCCGCTATCGGTGGGCGGGATGTAGTAGCGTCGGGTTCAGGTTCGCTCTCGCACTTAAAGAAACGCCACCACGTCCCTGCAAGTGAAGAATTTTGAACTATATCCGTGTCTTAACGCCCACTAACTCTTCCTTTTATTTCTCCGCTACCGTGGTTTTAAATCTCAGCAAGCTGTGAGTGAAAAGACTCAAACTAGACACTGAACTCACCAAACTGGACATCAAACACTTTAAATTTACTAGAAAAATTGCTCATTATTAAGCAGGTTCTGTGTGATTGCGCAACTACCACATTATTTAGTCCTCATTTCTGTGTGAGAACAGATGGAAAAAAACAAAACAAAAAAAAACTTCCAGAATATATAACATTCGGGCCAAAGCTTGTTTCTGTGCAAGTGAAAGTATTCCCCCGGCTTTTTACAAGTTAAGGTGCTTCTGTAAGCGCGAACCATTGACCTGACCAAGAGCTAAGCTGTCCTTCACTGTTCTTGTGTGTGTGTGTGTGTGTGTGTGTGTGTGTGTGTGTGTGTGTGTGTGTGTGTGTGTGTGTGTGTGTGTGTGTGTGTGTGTGTGTATCCATGCATAGGTAGTGAGGCAGCCAGCACTGTGACAGGGAGGCGAGTGGGAGGATGTATCTGTCAAGAGTTCAGAGTGG